>NW_017306722.1:203722-213122 GCF_000935625.1 Nanorana parkeri | reverse complement strand
TATGACCTGTACAGTTATAATGTTAAGGTTTTCTGTCAAAACTATAAAGTATAACAATTTAATTACAGAGGTTACAACTAACAATATGTACCTTTCTGTAATGAAAGAGCTGTTTTTCACTAGTTATGGCCATCCACGGGCCTTTCTTTCTGGCCTAAGATTAAAATGTTTCTTAGTTTAATATTTTAACATAAAACAAACACAAAGTGATGGAAATCTCCAACATTAGATACAGTAGGAGTGCAAAGGTAGGAAACAATTCTTTAAAATTAATCAATCACATCAGCTTTTCTAGAACCTTCTTGTGTAGATCTGTGAAACATTAGCAGTGAGCAGCCTATTATCTGCAAAAAAGCTGCATAGGGTCAGACCTCTGAACACTGCTCTGTGCCTAAACACCGAAGGGAATTGTTCATCATAGAAGCACCCAAAGGATATTAATTTATAAAAGTGTAACATTTGTCTAGACATTGACAAAATATGGTACTTTATTTAATTGCTGTATGCCCAAGTATGCTTTTTTAAGTAATGCATTATGTACAGACAAAAAGAACACTGATTAGCATAGGTGTGTCTGAGCACACCCTAATAACCCCAAGCACAACACCAAGAGACGTGCTCTGAGCGGAAGCCTGCTCTTTCCATAGGCTGGCAGCGATGTGCAGGGAAGGAACATGTCTAAAGGGATGCTGGGGATGCTGTGTTTGATATAACTCCATGCATTGAACACACTCATCTCTGCTCCAGACAACCTGAGCAGCAACAGCTCATGGTAGTGAGGGGTGTGAACTTGAGTTGAAAAACGCAGTGCTGGGCTCTCCAAGCAAGAGGACTAGACTTGTGACTGTATCATTAGTGAAGGTGGGAAAGCAGCCAGACTTCACTGTGATCATTCTTTTTTCCCTATTTGTGTCTCCAGCAGATGATGAAGAATGTAGCCCTCCTATGTGTGTATGCAGCAGCCTGCAGTGGGGTCCTGGCAGCAGCGACGAGCAGGTCAGACAAATGCAATTTTCTGGATGCTAAACAATGGCTAACACTGGTGCAACTACCAGGGTCGCAGTGGTCACGATTGGTGTGCGACTGGGCCCTGGAAGGTATCAACCACCACGGGAGGAAGCTGCAGAGTGTTGACCTGCTGCATGCTGGGAGCTGTAGTCCCAGGAGGCTATGTCGGTGCCTCAGCGGTTACTGGGCCCAGAAAGGGACAAGAAGGCCCGAGTCCAGTAACCAACGAGGCACCTACATTAGCTTTGAAAGACATGAGTTTTTGAAACCCATAAATATAACTAGATCATGGCTTTTAGCCATGTTCTTTCCATTGGGAGATTATGCTCCCTCCCACAGTGGTTAATACAGAGATGTTGCATCTCATTGTTCGCTCTTAGCAACCTTGGTGCCTGGGAAGCTGGGAGGGAGCGCAGCTGTGTCTTCACATCCAATCAGGAAGCTGGACGGGTGGTCACATGACCACATGCAAGGCTCCCTGCTTCATTACTGCACCCCTGCTGAAAGATGTAAGGGTCAGTTGAAGAGATGGGAATCAAAGATGCCTCAGGTCTGTGTATGTATGCATGTATGTGTGTATATATATATATATGCATGTAAATGTGCGTTTGAACTTTTATGTGCACTCCCTAATGCAATAGGCTGCGCACGCCTATGTTAATTAGTCTGCTGGAAAAAAAAAATATAGCAAACAATTTAAGTCAGAAATGAGTCATTCCCTTTGTTGATCCCAGAAAGTTGGATTGCAAATACAGATATCATTTTGTAACAATATGGTGTGTTATATTAGTGAAAAATTCTCCATGTATGCTTAGAATAGCCTTTGCAGAATTGTGGGCAAATTAAAAAAGTGCACAGGTTTTTGGTTTTACAAGCTACAGTATAGGGGTCCCAAATGTGACCATTCCCTTCTCTGAAGCCTAACATATAGTATGATGTCTAATTTTGCTGAAAGTAGAACTGAAGCTAAAAGTCTTTTAGTTTTGGATAGAGTAAGGAAGGCTTGTTTTTTTCTGATCACAATTCAAAATGTGGGATTTTGTTTCACTTTCAGTGATAACAGTTACCAGGACAAATAAAGAGGGTGAATCCCCCCTAATAAAGACAGCAATAAAAACCTGGCAAATGTTCTAAATCCTCTTAATTCTATCTAAAACGAAAAAAAAAAAAAAGATTGGCTTCAGTTGCACTTTAACAAAGGGAAATAGATTAGAAAAGTGCTTTGCATACACTTAGCAAAAAAGAGACAAATGCACACACAAGTTAATTAAAAGGAGAATTAAGGGGAGAGTGAAATACACTCATCCCCCCTAATTAGAGCTGACATGTGACACTGAAGTTTTCACACGTTGGCTCTATTGATTGGGGACTAAGCGATCACATACCTCTGATCACTCAGTTCCCAATCTCTCCCCTGCAACGAGTGGTCACTGTCAGTCGCCGCTCCCCACAGGGATTCCCCCCCCCGTCCCTCCAGCGCGGACTGGAGGAACAGACAGGGGAAGTCATCAATCAGCCAGCAGGGTGGATCCTGACATTATTGCAGTGTGGATCTGCTCTCTCAGTATATAGTGGGCATTATCCTGAGTTTTGGGTCACAGGAGGCCATTAGTATATGTCGTCCTGTGATCCTAAAAAGAACTATGGCGAAAAAAAGGTTGGGCCATAGTTCTCTTTTAAATCAAAACCACTAACTGCATATTTGGAAAATATACATGGCAGTTAACTGGCCCCAGCCGGGGGCCCTCTAACATGCCTGATTAGAGGGCCGCCTCTACCTGGTCCAGCCAGCCCGAATCGCCTCTGCATGCGATCCGGGCTGGCTGGATCAGGCAGACACAGTCCTCTAATCAGGCGCTGTAGAGGGCAGCCGGCTGAGGCCTTCTGAGGACCCCCTTGAGGACAGAGCGGCCGCCGATCACAGAGCCCCATTGGATGCGGGCGGGCCGGGTGCAGTTGGCAGAGAGGAGGAGGGAGGGAGCCACTGCAGCTGCGGCCACAGCAGACCCCCCCACAAACATGGTCCATGGAGCCCCCCACTGACCACCATGCCAATGTAAGGCGACATAGTTTTTAAAATATATTATCCGGGGACATTTTATCCCTGGGTACATAAAATAAACTTTTAAAAAAAAATATTCACCTGACCCCTGCATCCAGGGGTCATTTTACGATAAAATGTCCCCGGATAATATATTTTAATAGGAACATTTTTCCAATTCAGCTCACTTTTCAGTTCAGCTATGTTGTCCTAAATTATTCACTTCTCCTGCCTTCTCCCAACTCTTCACCCTTTTGTGAATAGCCCTGTTAGTCTTGTGATACATTTTTCCCACACTGCACAATACAAGTGACACACACAGTTCCTAATTAATCAAATCATCTTCCTTATTCAGCTTTGTGGATTCCCATTCCACCTCACTGTCTTCAAGCTCCGCGCCATTGGCACCATCTCCTCTCTACAGCGAGTAGGGAGCTAAACTAGGAAAGAGAAATGATAGCCCAGATAGCAGTCATGTTAAGTAGCAAAGTGATCTACTGTTAAGCAGACATGTATGTCATAAGAATGATTGGCAACTATTGCAAACACTTTAAAACATTATATACGTATTTCAACGTAATAATTAGCAGTTTCTCTGGAAGTCTACTGGAAGGAATAAAAATGATTGTGGTGGAAACACAATCCAAAAAGTATCCAAATTACATCTCATTAAAATAAAAGGATTGTGCCAATGGCTTCTTCAAACTCTAAAAATACCCATTGTTTTATTGGCTTCAACTGAATGCAAACCAAACACTACCATGAATAAATGACGAGGATACCTGCTTTACCTAAGAAGAGAGATAAGCACGGAGGTAAGAAATGATTAGAATGCAAATGAATGATTAGTAATGTGCTGTAGCACGGTCTATTGCAAATTTATGAGTTAAGGAATAAGATACCCTTATTCATTATTGTGAGGCCCACGGGCTGGCAATTAAACTGATCTACATTCTGCATGTAATTAGGATTAGTAAACGGAGCTGAATTTAATGTTCAAACACTTCAGTAAAAAGCTTTGGCCATGTTGTCAGTATTAAGTGGCATTCACAATCTATCTGTCTGTATAAGGCGATAGTTATCACATTTTTAGCATTATCTGGAGGGTCTAGTAAAGAATGGTTTTCCAACGCCACCATTATACAGCACAAAAACACTTAAACAAGTATTAAACATAGAGCACAAGGGGTATAAGAGTCACTCTGAGACTTTTTGGCTAAGCAATATAACATTTCACCTGTACTGCTAAAATTGCCTGGCTTGTAGTTACATGAATTGTATTCCCTGCTATCAGATAATTTGCTCTGCTAGTCACATTTTGTGTTAGAAATATTGCATACCACAGTAATATATGTATGCTTAACTGGAAATCCATGGCAATTGTAACCCTTGGCTTTGGATAAACTCAGTTGTCTATAAATTCTCTGACTTTTCATTGCTGCTAATTGACACTACAGGATATTTTTGGTAACCGGGTGGCACACAGATTGTGCTTAAATCTCTGAAATTTCTATTCTAACAAAAAAATGTATACGATGTCTATGTAAATACCTGTCCATGACAAGCTCTTGCAGAACTATATTTGTATTTAGAGCCTTTACTTATATTTCCTATAAAATACCATACAAAACATTCTTTCAGCCTATGTCCGTGCCAACATTTATGTCAATAATAACAAACATTTGTAAAGCACACTTTATATATAAAAGTAATCATATTGAACATGTGCCTAGGACCATGCATGGCTGCTTTTCCTCTAAATTTACCAGCTGTGTGCCCACAATGAAATCTGTGTCACATCTCTCCCTCTAAATTAGTTGCTCCTGGGAGCTTTCTGCACATATTTTTTCATATAAAACAATACTTTTGGCCCTCTTGCTTAATAAGGGGTTTATTTATGGTTGAGGATATGTGTGAGGTAGATCCACTGATTTGCTGATCAGGCAGAAGCAGCTAATCAGTGTTTCTGCCTCTCATAGATTTTACCCCTGCCAAGGTCAAGCTCAGATAAACCATGGAGAAAGCAAATGGCTGGCACAGGGAGGGAGGGAGGGAGTCTGGCCCTAGGTACATATTTAAAGAGTTTCACTGGATATTTGGAGGACCAGTGTTAGCTGTTATAACTTGGTAAATGTAGTTCTTATTTAAGTTAATTTCTTGTAATATGTATAAAATCAAAGTGAAACTCAAGGCAATATTTTATCATCTGTAGGAATCCTTGCCTCAAATCAAATTCAACATTTTATAGTATTGGTATATTAGGCACTAAATCCTTGGTAACTGTTCGTATGAGCTGCGTATAATAATAATAATAATAATAATAATAATAATAGTGCAGGGGTTAGTGTTGAGGTTAGGTTACTGGTTAGGGTTTAGTGGTTTTCATGTACAGTAAGCTAGATCCTGTTACTTTAAAGAACTAGGTCCTTTAGTTCATTGGAAACTAGATAACGCCAGTGCTAAAAGCACATCTGTCTTTCTTCCCCCATACAGGTTTATTGACAGTATGGCAACTCCTTCTGTAATGCCTATTAAGTGTGTTAATAAAATATCTTCCTAGTGCCATGTAACTAAATTACATTACCAACTCAATGATTCCTCTACCTTGGCTGCAACTTCTGAAATTGGAAGCAGGATAACAGGATCATGTGAACGTGTTTTAGAAGACTATTTTATTATACTTCCACAGTTTAAAGTTAAATAGGTCATTTTTAATTCATGTGTCTCTTCTGAGCTGTCTTTAATCTACTGCATTGACTTTTTGCTTCAATTGCATACTGACCTATATTATTTAAAAAAATAGTATGACTGTGTGTGGTAGTTCTAAGCAGATGTTGAATGTCAAACTTTGAAACTCAGCTGTATTCTGAATTATTAGCTCCAGCAATTCAATTCTAGCCCTACCCCAAAAAGAATCATCACTTCTACTTCAGCTTCAGGCAAAGAGCCAACTCTGAGCACTAGGGGTAGAACCTTGCTCACCCTTTTTTAGAGTAGAAATTCTCAAACTTGACCTACAAACAGCACAAATGAATACAGATTAAAGGGTAAACACAAGAACAGCTGGAGTTGGACTCTAATATGTTTGCCTTTTAGTTTGGAACCATTGACATAGTGAGTTGTGACGATGCACCATACATGCATAGATGCAGTGCGGCACAAGTCTTTCTAAATGGCACCTAACACACCTTGCCAACAGACTGCATTGCAGTGCTTTATTTGTGTGTTTTAGTACATTTGGCAGCCCATTCAAAGGCATGGCATGCTTTAATGTGTGGCATAATGCACATTATTGTGGGTGCAGTAATGCAGAACAATAGTGCGAATGGGCCCTTGAGGACTGTCTAAAACTATATGTCCATCTAACATTGTCCTGTCCCCACATTGACAACACACTCATTCACTGCAAAATAAACAGCGTTGTCATACTGTGAAATAAAGTGGAAAAATAATGGATCTACTGGAAGGATCTGTGGATAATAAAACTCTGGTATGGAGGGAGTCAGAAAAACAAAAACTTTTTTAGTGCAAGTGACAGACTGATACATCTTATATGTAATTTTCTTCCCCAGAGTCACACTTTCAAATATTTGTTTTTAGGTTTAGATACACTAACACTCGTTGATGCATCTAGGTAGTTATCTTTCCTTTGCTGATAACCAAGTTGTGCTCCATTTTGACAGCTGGCTTACCTTTTAAGTCCTAAAAAATATGGAAGAGTGCAGGTTACTTTTCAAGACATAAATACCTGTGATACTACAACATGTTGGAAAATCTCTGCCTGTTCAAAATCTTTTCTCCACAGAAAAAGGACACAATGCCTTCATTACTTGTGCTTTGCATTCCCAATTCAGTGATTAAAGCCACAATGGTCTCTGATGATGGTGAAGTTGACCATCTCAGAAACTCTCAGCTGTTATTCTCCGTGAGATCTATCCCCTTTATGGGCCCCAGTGTTTAGTCATATTTTTAGTAGAAAACACTTGGTTGATTTTTATTAAAGAAAAAAAGTGTTCAGAGAAGAGAGTATTACTAAACCGAAGTACTTGTCACAGGACTTTCTGGTCTGTCAAAATGGAAGTAAACATCAGTTTCACTGAAAAGTACTTAATGATATTTTGTTATTTTAACACGAACTACTACTAAAGCAAGATACCTTCAGTTATGCTATATTTATTTGTAATATTAAAACATCCTGTTTTATTAGATAAAGTGGATAGTGTACCAGTATTCATGGAGACAAAATGTAACTGGAAACCAAATAGAAACATTTGTCTCTAACAATTTATACATAAAATTCCATCCTGCTAGAATAGCTATTATTTATGAATTTCAATGGAGTAGGAGAACTCGAGGTGGTAGAACAGGGCTCAGAGTGGGCTAATTCAAAAGCAGTGGTCCAAATATATAAACTTAACAAGAAAAAAAGTTTGGTTTATGTAGGAAAGACTGTATATTACAATTAATTTGCAGAGATGCACCTATCATTTATTGCATCAGCATAAAAAAAATCTTGTATATGTGAATAAATAACGGATTATGGTTGTTGCAGTAAATGATCAGCCACAAGTAATGCATGGAATGTAGTTTGTCCATGGTTCATTTTACTTTAATTTATTACTGGCTGAGAATACAATATAAAACAAAATGACAATACATTGATTGAATTACACTTATCAGATTTTGCTTGCTAAAGCTAAAACCAGATGGATTGCTATGCAGGAAAGTGCTGCTGTATTTATTTTAACTTACGCCCTGCTATGACATTGCTGTTATGGGAGATAATGACAGTCAAATAATGGTGATAACCAGCAAACGAGCTTCCACTACCTTAATTGCAAGCACAGCTAGTAGTACATAACTAGAACTATATCCATTTAATTCAATTGAATGTTCTTTTGCAGAAAGAAAGCTATTCTTAAGGATGGTATACAGATATTATATTTTTAATTACTGAATAAATCAAAGCAATTCTTTATAATCCATAGTAATGAAACTCCAGCATTATTTCATTGGTGTCATGGTGTGAATGTAATGAAAGGTCACCCTGTCTCAAACACTGGAGCCCTGTCAACTCAAACATTTCCATCCTCTGCCCCATTCCAGCTTTTGCATATTTATTATGCAGTACAGATGTGTTTGTAAAACACGTTTAATATGCAGTTTTGTCCTTGACTAGTTTTTACCCATAGCTATGCAATAGCATTGCATTTTAGAAATTAAGTCGATGGTACTAAGAATTATAGCTTAGGTGGAAAAGTATAGTGACAGTGTTTGTGCGGTCAAAATATTATAGAGGTATCGCATTTCTCTAATTATTCACTTTTTTAATTGGGAGACAGGCAACATTATTAGATTTCTCATTATGAAGGCATGGAACTACTGTATATTTGTTGATGTTTGCTTCGGTATACTGTACATAGTAGTAACAGTATTAGTCATAGTAGTAGACTGTTGTTGGGCACATTGCATAGGACTCATTTTGGTAGCACATGGTTTTTATGGATATATACAGGTGGCCATCGGGTTTACAACGGTTCAATTTGCACTGATTCAAAATAGCACCCTTTTCTGGGAGTGATGTAAATTGAAACCAAATATATAATATATGTCAATGGGAAGTAAGGGAGTTAGGTTCCAGGCCTCTCTCAAAACAAGGAATGGTTCTAAATAGAAACTGGTGTAAACTGAAACCCAGTAAACGTAAGTCAGTGGAAAGTGAGGAAGTTAGGTTCCATTTCTCCCTCATTGACATAAATTGACATAATTTAACATAATACAGGTACATTTTATTTAAAGCTCCTTATGTGAGCTCATGCAGCAGCTTTAAATATAATGTACCTGTATTTTATTACTTATGTCAATTGTGAGAAAAGTCTGAAACAGAAGTCCCTTGCTTCCCATTGACTTACATTATTTACTTAGTCTTAAATTACATCTGTTTCTATTTACAACCTTTCCCTCAGGAACCTAACCCCAACATAAATTGAGGGTTACCTGTATAATGTAAAATAAACCCGTCAGGATAGAAAAGGGAAAGCTATAATTGCTGGCTTGTTTTTGAGGTGCAAGATCCAGGGCTGTCATTCTTTTCTTTGGATAAGTATGCACATATCAGGTATCCCAACACTTTACTGACAGCATAGTTGTTCTGGGTTAATGACTCAGTAAGTAGTGAAACAAGCTTCAGGATGACAACCCTAGAGCCTCCTACTTCCTAATATTCCTGCAACCTGTAACAGCAGCATATTAGTCACATACAGCTCCCATTATGCAATTATCAGACCTTTGTGTAAGAGGGTGAAAGTCCCAGTAACTATTGTGTATGGACTCATGCAGTGGCGTAACAAC
>NW_017306722.1:199825-203462 GCF_000935625.1 Nanorana parkeri | reverse complement strand
GGGGGTGTACAGGGACAATGATGGCATGCTTGGACTTGTAGTTCCTTAGCTGATAAATATGTGTGGGGGTGGGGGGTACAGTTCTAGTTCTGCCCCGGGCGCCCATAACTCTGGTTACGCCACTGGACTCATGTACATACAGTTCATTATACTGTATGTCATCTCTGTGAGCTGTTTTTCTGGTAATTTTGTGTTGTGTAATCAACTTTTGTACTGTACATGCATGCCCCTATCTCTCCTCTACCAAACCATTATGTTTGAAAATGCAGTGTAAAATTGAAATTGAGGTGTTTGTAACAGTATGTCCATAGCATTTATTTTTTGGACGCACTACGCAGGTTAATTATGAAATCCAAGTAGATATAAAAATAGAAGTAAATCCAGTATGTATTCAGTAAAAAAATCATCACAAGTACACAGAGCTTAGAATGGAATAGAGAGCGGCAAGGAGGTGCGCTATCTATATTGCTCCATTTCAGTAGAGAAAAGTCAGGTCACTAACCTGGCAGGGCTGGATTTACAGAAATACAAACCCTTTGGCAGTTAAAACAGCTCACATAGATGTATTTAAACTGTGTATATAGTGGTTTGTCTTAAGTTTTGTTTTGTTCAGTATTCTGAATGTATTTATTGCTCACCACACTACATTATTGATTACTTTCGAAAGTTGATGATTTGTGACACTGATTCAGTTGACATTTGCAATGCTTTTATACATTTATTGAATTTATTCTTTAGTAACAAAAAGTGAGAGGGGTACACCTCAACTGGAACCCAAGTGTAAAAGGATTATTTGGCAAATAACTAACTTAAATACGCAGCTGGCAGCCCATTTCTAATCTTTGCACTGCATTGCCTTGGATCAACTGCTATTAATGACAGATTAAAACAAGGTTGACATCATCTTCAAAGTCAGTATTATTTTAAATACACTGCACTTGTTTAAGATAAGAAGTACATTTGTTGTATTGCCATTTATAGGATTATATTCCACATCCAGCTTAATGACAAATGCAGCCTGAGGTCAGTATAGCAAGAGTGATCTTACTGTGTACAAACAGTAGATCTGGAAATCTAACTTGAAGATTTCCTCATGGATCTTCTTCAGGTTGTAGATAGAGATGATTGACTGTGACTTTATGAAGAACATTTAGGCTAACATTAAAATGTCAGAGACCATATTCAAAAAGTCAGCTGTTTTAACAAGCTGCAGTTAATAACTGCTGATGCTGATGTTTTCCTCATATAAATACCATTTTATAGATCATTATTATTTATGTTTTTTTTGTAAATGGACAATAGTTTTGAGGAGCACCTTGGCTTAGGGTAAGTAACAGTGGGTAATGGTAAACTATAGCAACATTTCATCCTTAAGGCTGCTTCTTGGAGCAATTTAATCTGCCACAACTTCATCTGTTCTGTCTACCGCTGTAATCATTTCTATTTACAATATATTGACATTGTAATAGGCTCTACAATGGATTCTGCAAGTGTAAACTTTACTGTGTTTTTAAGCAAATTCAGAAACAATGTTTGTTTCTACTAATAAACTCCCAGTTGTAACAAAAAGAGATATATGTAACTTACCAACTGAACAAATCTTCTGAAAGCTGAGACCAATATAAAAAGCTTGGAAGCCTGCATATGGCAAAGAGGACAATCAATAGTAGAAGCCATTGAACGATTGCAGGGTGATATGATGGAGACAAGACTCATAGGCTGATGATCAACAGTCTTTGTCTGAATTACCTCTGAGTCATGAAGCGTTAACAGCACCATCTGAATGGAAGAATTCAGAGGAATCGGCAGTGCAAAGTACTAGGAATAATAGATAGAGTACAATAGGATGCCAATGCTCAGATGCTTTGAAACCTTCTCTGCTGTATGCATTACTAGTTTTAAATGGAAAACAGATAAAACTGTTAACACCTACACTTCATTGCTCTCTTAGAAAACTGGGAACACTCAGCTTTATCAACTAAAAAAGTTGACACTGCTCCCAGTTCATTGAGGCCAGTATTTTTGCCTGGTTGTACTGGCAACCAGATCAAGTTCTACCACAAAATCTACCCTATGACCCGTTAACCTCTCTTTTTCCCTTCCATGGGCCACCTTTCCTGTATAGTAGTAAGCTTTTGCAGGATCTCCCTCAATCCACCTATGGACAGTGAGCAGCAAGACTATAACCACAGCCTACAAGGGAAGAGTGGGAACTGATAATGTTTTTATCCATAAAACGACTGGCCTTCTGACCTGATCTTTGCATAGATGAGAATCCTGTAGGCATAGGTACCTGAATGAAGCATAGTATGACATGCCATTCACATCATGTACATTCCCTTTACACACCAAAGCACACATTAAACATTACGTGACATTCTAGTTATATACGGGTCTTGTGTTGCAAAAACTGCCGTGCCAGGAAACAGAAATAGGAAACATTTGTGAATGGCCTTTTGTACATACAAGATGTAGGAAGGACATGTCATACATCTTCTTTAGCTCTCCATTGAGTAGTGTGTAGTAGGACTTCCCTCATTTTACTTTAGTAATCTAAAAAGATAAGGATGAATGTAGAAGACTTGTCAGTAGTGCCACCAGCAAGTCTTTTTAATTTCCTTTTATACCTGGCAAAATAAAAGTTACTAGAGTAGAGCTTGTTGGTGGAGCTATCATTTGTGTATATACTTATGTTAGTAAAAGGGGATGAGACTTAACCGTTAATGTTATATGAAGAGCTGTGGAGACCTGCTTAATCACTTTAATTAAAATGAAAAAAATATTCACTACCTTAGCAGCTGAGCATTGTCTCCAAGTAAACACTTTCTCACCAGTAAATCATCATTTCTTCTAATGGGTCACTTTAGAGTCCTCGGACCTGCTCAAGTAATTACATTTTTCAAAGCAACATTTTAAAAGTTTTGTTATGAACAAAAATATATATGTAGTAACCAGAATATACATGGACCGCTAGGAAAATTATACAAGTCTTTTCCAAATTTATGTGGAAAAGATGTCCCAACTAAAACAAAGAGGGAATTCAAACTGCCAATAGCATGTTGTGTGTTGGCCTCAAGCAATATGGCATGATCAGGTGCCAGGGTGCACGTGAAGCTTTCATACATTGCTGTGCTATGTCATCATGCAAAGTGCTGTGTGCTCCATAGACAGCATGCTAGAAGCCTGTGAAAACAGTGTCCGCTCCACTGTTTTTCTTTATATAAACATATATGATTCTACAGATAGCTTATCTGAAAATATCAACATGCATTTCTTCCCTGATAGATTCAGTGGACCATCAACATATCTATTTTAGATATTGTTGCCTAATGATACTTTAGAAATCAAAGCTATTTCTTTTTCATTTCTATAGCAGTTTTCATGGATGGTCTCAATGGAACTTTATAAGAAAACCTTTTTTTGCTGTGTTGGTGAAGATTGTTTTAATAGTTTTTTTTTTACACTCCTACATTTCTATAAAGAAAAACTCCTGTCTAATTTAAAAGCAGGCTGATTTAAGGTGAAGCTCTGCCGAAACCATACATAAAACTAATTAAAATAATCACCTCTTTGCAAAAGGGATTAGCTAATAAACAGGACACCCTGATATATGTGGGGGGGGGGGGGGGTTTAAACA
>NW_017306722.1:194676-199456 GCF_000935625.1 Nanorana parkeri | reverse complement strand
GGGGGGGCATTAAGATATCAAGATTTAACACCCAGATTTTGATGCTGCACTTGGCCCCCTCCATCAAATGCCTGTGTATAAATAGTTGCCTTCCCATATTCCTTCCGTACCACAGCCGTTGGTTATTAGTTATCACAGTAGTGGAAGATTGCCTGAACATTTGAAAGTAATTTCATTTACATTGCTAGACTTGAAGACTAGTACCAACAAAACAAGATATCCAAATTATGGCCACTGCTAAATGGCAAGTCATTTTTGTTTGTGTCTATGTAATAAATATACATTCTTGGCTAGCACACCCACAGAAAAGATTAGTGGTTCAGAGAACCATAAATGTATATGGTGTCTAGACTCAGCAATGCAAAGTCCTTCATACCTTTGCCATCATGAAGCCATGTCTAGTGCAAAATACTCTATGACCATATCATATACAGGGGACAGCCTGCCTGCCAACTTCTTGTCAATACATGTTTATATACTCCCTTGTGTTTGTGCCACCATTCACCAACTGCTGACTCACATCCCAGTAAGTGGTGCAGAACAGGGAAGCTCTTACTGTAACATGGTATGTGATGGAATGGGTTTCTTCAAGAAGTATTATATTAACACAGATTCCTAATAAATATTTGCTTTGGTATTGGTTGGAATCAATTCATAACAATAGTCATGTTAGCGAATAATTTAATTGTATGGGTCCATATAAAATACAATAAATGTTCTGATCACACATTGATATACCCTTATGTTTATTAAAACATGCCGTTTTGTGCATTTAAATGTACCCACTGGCTTTAATGACTAGAAGTACAACATGCCAGGCTAGCAGTATTACTATAGAAAAATATTGTGCAGATTCACTTAACATTTTTGCAGAATCTAGGGAAAACTGTCGTGCTAGATAGTTGCTATTGAAGTAGTTTTATATTTCCTACCCTAATGGTGCTTAAAGGGTTATTAAACCCTCTGGTGTTTTTGCATATATCTACTGCCAGCAAGCAGTAGACATATGCAAAACGTGTAAAAAAAAAAAAAAAACGCTATAAAAGCGGTTTAAACTTACATGTGTCTTCCCCGCGCGCTCCCATCCGAAAATGTGAAAATTCTCGAGCGGCCGCAAAGCATCTTGGGGCGGGCGCATGCTCAGTTCACATTTTCGCCCAGGAGACGAGGAGAGACGCAAGGTAAGTATATGGACGGCGTGCACCCGCATGCAGACACCGTAGGACAGGAAGTGCCGGCAAAAACAGAGGAGTCAGCGCTGGATCGGAGACCTGCAGCAGCGCTGGAGGGACAGATGAAAACGGCAGGAAAGAAGAAGATCGGATTAAGAAACATCATTTAAAGTAAGTGCTTACACTAACATTGGGGGGAGGGAAAAATGTCTTTGACTTTAATGTCACTTTAAACATAGTCACTCTATGTACCCCTATTCTATTGGCATCAACTGGCCAAACTAACAGTATTTTCCAAGCAAGATGTCCTACACTGAGGACTTTATGCTGAATTTTAAAAAATGCTAATTATCAAGCCATATCAGATTCCTTTGCATATACTTTTGACTTGAAAAAGAGCCTGATATGGCTTGAAATGTTGCTACTTTGTGACACTGGAGTGTATCAATGCTGTAATGCCATTTAATAATTAAACAGCTGATTTTTAAGATTCAGTACAGGCCATCTTGCTTGGAAAATAATGCTAGTTTATATAAGGCACTCTCCAAAAACTGCCTATATTTATTGCCAGTTCCACACATATTTACACATATATTTTAAAAAGGCTAACATTAATATTCTATTTAACAAGTGTGTACCTGAATCAGTCTCTAGGGTACATATAAAACTTAACCAATGCCATATCTTGCCTTGTGCCATTTAAAATAGAGCATGTCTATACTCTTTTAATTGAAAGATAACAGCTGTATTTACAGCACTGCTGGCTCATTATTCATTGAGGTCACCTATGCATAATGACACTATCCTATTTCACTATATTGCAAATAACAACTGCAACTGTAAAGTTCAATCACTAGAATACCGGGTATATTTCCAAACAGTGTAATTAAAGTCTCCTTTAACACCGCGGCAGGCTGACAAGAAAATATTTTCGCTACTGATTCAGAACAATTCCACTACAGTCATTAGCATTTGTCATACTGCACATAGCCAGCAAATCTGTGAAATGCGGTCAAGAGAAGTACACCAAAGCATGATAACAAACCTAGTCATGCTATAGGTAGTCTCATATTCCAACTTAGAACTATTAGACAAGTAGAATTACTTTTTTTTTTAACTAGAGGTAATAAGGAAACATGTTCAAACAGTATGGGGTTGATTTACTAACCTTATAAACACGCCACGAACAAGTATACACCTCTGTAGTGTGTTCCCTCCCAGCATGATCTATTGGTAGAATCTAGACACCTTTGTAGTGTGTACACACCCTGCAGGTGTGTTGTGCAAAGCCCTGCATGAATTGCAAGGTGATGTTGTGTAAATTAGCTCTACATTGTGTTGCTTGCATTGATGAAGGCAGGAATTTAAATGCATGAGCTAACTATTTTTGTCTAAACTGTGAAGCAGCATTATATATGCATCATGTGCATGATTTTTCCATACATGGCATTAGTGGAAATATTCTTTTAGAGACTTTTGGTTGATAAATACGTTTTGCTGTGTAAAAATCACACGCACCTAGTGCGTGCGTGTGTTTAGGTTAGTAAATCACCCCCTATGTGTCTACAATGGTGAGCGCACCTATGCCTTTTCCTCGTCCTCACATGATTACTTTCATTCTGGACTATGGTTTATAATTCACAATCAGTGGATCCATCCATGAAAATACACAAGTGTTCAAAAGGAAATGTTAATTGGATGAATTATGACACTAATATTAGAACTGCAAGCAAGCATGCATTTGTTAAATTACCTCTCAGAGAGGTAAATGAACACAACATGAATCAAGTAAAGCTATCTTAGAATTCCATGTCTACATAATTCTAAGATTGCTTAATTTCTTAATCCAGTTTCCTCTGTTCTAATAGTGGATACCTCAAACATTGCTTTATATGCATTTTTGCATGCAACATGGCACAATGTATCAAATATTAACAGTCTACTTTTAAACGTATTTTAAAAAAACATACCATACTCATGTCCTTTGTAAAATTAGAATCTGCTACTTATTAATGTCCAAGATAAATATGGAATATTGTATGCATATGCCATAAGTATAAATGAACAGTGCTGAGAAATAAAATGTTTCCGTTTTTGTTTTCTTGATCTGTCCTTTACAAGTAAACATTACTATTACTGCCAACACTTGTTTTCACTTGATCTTTACTGGGGTTAATAATTTTAGTTGATTTTAATTTTATCTGTATAAACTAAGAAATATGGAGAAATTAAGTAATTCATAATGCTACTGCCCTAGGAGATTAATAAAAGGAGTAAGACCTCCTTTTAGAAAGACATACCTAAGAAATGGCCAGATTGACCACTCTTATTATATAATCATATACCGGTACATATTCACACACCAAGAATGTGTGGTTACTAATGAAAATATGGCTACTGGACAGTGGCCAAAAATTGGTGCATCTTTTTTTTCTGAACCACATCAATCTGTTTTAGTGCAGACTGTCCGCCTAAATAAAGACTAATGGCCAAAGTATACAGGCTGCATCAGATGAAGCAACACTTCCTTTGGTAATACATTCCTGACTATATGGTTTTTATGAAACTAACAAGATTTTTAAATCAATTACAGTAGATGAGATCAGAAGCAATCACAGTGGTTTCATAGCTCTGTATGCAGTCTCTTGTTCTGGGTAATTTACAGTGATATAGTGAGACATGCAAAATTATCCCAAAAGTTCCCAGCTATACTTAGCCAGTCTAATTATAATTGACTAGCAATAAAAAAAAATGATCTATCTTTCTGTGTAAGCTTAGTTTATTAATATGCAAGAATTATTATCAGGAGCTGCATTCTCTAAAAAAAGATACCATCACATGTGTGGTAAAGTAATATTACATGAACATCCAGCATTGCTGTAAGCCTTCACCTGAATCAGATTTTCAAATAAACTATAAATACCTAAATAAATGTACTTGGGAAAATTGAATTTTGTTATCAATGTGCTCTTGTCAGTAATTAGTACTGTGACTCCTATACAGTTTTATACTAATATTTGAAATGATATGCCTCATTCGATAACAAAACAGAAAAAAATCCAAATACACTGACAATGCATGCATTATATTTCATTACTAGTTACTTTGCACAAAAGTAATTTCAGCTATACTGGCAGTGGTTTGTAGATAAATTTCCTAGAATGAGTAATACAAAAATAAAAATGAAATCTAATGAAACTATGTTCTTCCTATATTGTGGTTATTATCTGCTATTTATTAGGCTCAATCAGTAAGCTATAGCAATTATTATTTAATAAAATGAACAATACATATATAAAATAATGATCACCATGGCAAATAAAACATGTTATAACTTAGTAAATTCTGCCTAATATCCATTTCTTCCATGTTGCAGCAATAGCCCAAAGCAAGATGTAAGCAAATTTTAAAAAATCCAAAAGTCAAGGCAAACAAAACAAATTGCTTTAAGATAAAAAAAAAAGAGAGGAGACAAGACCATAAAATTTGTAGTGCCTCTATATCTTGAGCATTCATGACATAAAGCTCAAGTCCTCCCATACAAAATGGTTAGTTGTGGGTAGACATTGGCAGGTGGAATCACTTTAGGTTTCCTTTATTTATATATA
>NW_017306722.1:186971-194583 GCF_000935625.1 Nanorana parkeri | reverse complement strand
GATATATTGCTAGCAGTATGGCAGTCATTTGATTAATCAAAAGTTTTTGGTTCTAATCCCCAATAAAGGCCATTAATACTTCTGTCAACTTTAGGCTGAATTCTCTCTGGGAATAAATGGAGAATCCAGAAGACTGTATTGGCAAGACTCTAAAAAGGAGCAGCATAATTATGAATACAGTAGATAGGAGCTAGTAGTCAAAACCTCCCAGGATGATCTCACCTATAGCAGAATACAAGGGAGCTATAAAGATATGATGGATGAATCAAACAGCCAGAGTTTACCCAAATTTGAAACATCCATGTCAAGTGGATTTATTAATTATCATGCTTCTATACTGGAACAAGACGCTTTAGCAGTAATGGTCTAGCAGTGATAACAGCTTTGTTTTTGGCAGATAATACTGCATGTATTGTATATTTGTTTCAGTAGCATTCCATTGAGAAATGTAGCTAAGGTCAGCATATTTAATTTGGCTTTGTGGTTATTACAACATACAGTAACATGCTAGAATTTTATGTGTATCCAGGTCTGTTAAACATTTTATTTTTATTGTTCTGTTTCTGAAAAGAACTTGAAATGAGACATAAGGAAGATTGCACCCCAAGGATTTTTCATGCAGTAGAAAATACATTTTTTATATTTATAAATCAGGTTCAATAAACAGATACCCTGATGGCAGCTTAAGAAAGTGTAAACATACTATATAATAACTACAATAGCTTTAACAACTATTAAGATAAAAAACATGCAAAACTGAGAAACATACTGTAGTGTCCTTATAAATAACTAATACAAAATGCTCATATTCAAATGTCTGCCTCTTTAGTGCCATGCTTCTGACTCAAGTTCACATCAATAAATGTTTCCAAATACCATTCAGAAACTTGTTTCCTGTGTAGAATTGTTTATATAATGTTACTTGGCTGCCACAAGAATTCACTATACGCAAGAGCTCACATCTATTAATGTAAGTAGCACTACTGTTAGGGCTTATGTAATGGATATAGCAAGCTAACAAAGTCAAGAGCATCTCTCTGTGAAATACTAAACACATACAAAAATACATGCATTTAAGATGCTTGTGAGATGCACGTAAAAAGGATTATACATTTGATTTAGCTTTCAATAACAAAGTCATTGTGGATTTCCTTGAAAGGAGTGATAAAAGCATTACAAATATTAAGAAATGCATGTACTACATTGCATACCATGATGACATGCATTTCAGATGCATAGTGCTTGACAGAAATGGAATTAAATTGATCTAAAACTTGTTGAACAGAACAAGCAGCGTTCTTAAAAAGAACGGCTCGTGTACCTGTCCTGTCAGATTCCATTGTTAATAACCACAGTGCATTTGAATAGCTTTAAAACTGTTTATCAAACACACTTTGATTCTAAATGATAATCAAGCATGTGCACAAGCCCTAAACCACCGGGATGCTTGCCCATTGGTTTTACATTTACATGTAAATTTACAGTACATTAAACAAAGCAATCTGTCATCTGTCTTCATTGTCTACCTTTCCTGGACAAGGATTAGCGATGATTGGCTGATATGGATGAGTGCACCTTTCAGTTTAAATGTTGTGTTACTCTTTAGATATGAATTGAATTAGAACAGTTATACATACTCATCATATATAGGTATGGCTTAAAAGCAAATGGAAACATTCATGAAATTAAAGCACATGCCTCACTTAAAAAAAAAAAAAAGCCCAAGTAAAGCCATTAAATATTGCGATGCCTGCTTATTATGATACACCATTAAAAATAAATGTCTCATCTGAAGTACTAGTGTAATGTAAAGCCTCACAAAGGTTTTCTAGAATAAATAAAACATGGATCCCTGCCTTGGCCCTCAAAATCTGGATCTATCTAAAGTAGAACTGTACATTTTCATTCATCCTTTAGGTTTATAAAACCTATTTAGCCATTTTTTTTTACTTGTGTAGTGTTACCGAAAAAAAATAGCACCTTTGCCTAGTTGAAGCTCCGACAAGCAAATACTCGCTGCTTCTTGTGGTATTCTAGAAATATAGGTCTTGCTGTATTACATGTTTTTGGTGGTGGTTCTAACGGAACATCATGTACACTGTACTACTCAAATTAATAACACAAGCAGGTAAATTATTGTGCAACAAAGGCGTGTAGTATTAAGACGAATATGTAAGCACAAACACGTGAAACAACAGCAGATTAGAAGAAAAGGTAATATGCATGCAGAGTTTACAAACCGTGTCTTTAGGGTGGCCCAATAAGTAGAAATATGGGGACCCATGCTTGTCACTTTTCATGCACATGGAGAGACTGGAAGAAGGTGCCATTCCTAAAGGAAGGGGAGGAACAGCCTAGGACCAATCATTAGAATTAACAGAACAGTGACACAAAGATATAGAACTGTTAGCAAAGAATTCTTAGTAGATTAGCAAAGTTACAGAAATGTTTCTAACATGAAAAGAGTTACTTGTATTATAAGGCATGCACATAAAATATTAGTTAAAGCTAAGCCCTACCAATACATATGCAACCTTCTACATCACATGGCATCTGGCATTATAAATATACTCAAAATATGTTGGATACTGTGCATTTGTACCAAGCCAGAGGGTCACATGTCCTGCCTAGCTGCTAGACCAGTCCCTGCAGCCTTTCTCCCCCTCAGCGGTCTAAGTGTATTATATGTGAGGATGCTGAGGCACATTCCATCCCCAGAGCAAAGAAAGAGAGAGACTGCAAGGAACGGTCTAGCAGCCAGGCGGGACCGAGGTCTGGGTGAATATATCTTTGTTATTTTAGACCCTAGACCAAATCAAGCACTTAACCATTGCAGTGTGGGGATAGTCCCACTGCAAGGGTTTAGTTTTATTCTGCTTTAAAGGATAGGTTTCATTTCACAATAAATGCTAACATTTACTCTCCCTTTACAATTTCCCCAATCTAAATACAAGTCCATATATTTACTGGCCTGCCTGTACTGGGCCAGAGCAGGGTGTGGGTTGTACAGTATTTCTAGCGTATTTTGATAGGTTGACAGTACACTGTTCCCAGCTGTAGTAAACAATGGCTAACCTGGAGACCTACACTGGACTCCACATTTGCACCATATTTCAGAAGTTCTTGGGGACACAAGGCAATGTAAACACTGCCTGGCAGGCTAGGAAGTAAAAAAAATATAGTAGAATCCATCAGAGGTCTATTATGGGGGATTATGTATTTGTTTTCGAAAACAGCATTTTCCCTTTAAAAATAAGGTCAAATATACAGTGAATTTGGACCTTTTATATAACATTAAATAATTCATGATGTACAATTTCTTTACTGAAGTGCAAATGTTACATACCTAATGAAGACACATTTAACCATTGCTCAATTTACGTATATTGATGGTAGTTAAACATTGTAGAGGTGCACCTTCAGTCTGTGTTTCAATACAAGGCACACAAATTAAAATGGCCTTGTTAGAAGTTATAGCAAGCAGATGTGGCTATAGTAACAAGCACTTCCATAACACATAGGGGTGTATTTATTTTCCAGTTGAAACATAAGGAAAGAAGAATCTGAGTTCACCCTAGAATGGGTTTCAAAGGCATGCCACCCTTCTGTGCGTATTCTTGTAAAGGACCTGCTGCCTTGGGGAAGGTGAGGGGGAATAATTAACTTTAGAGCAACAGAAAAATAGCCAAAAACTAATAATGATCTGGATTCATAACGCTTATTTACAATGAATCATTAAAATATGAAGATTAAATTGAAGATTTCCTTGTAATTTGAGAAAATAAACTTTACCAGGTCAAGTTTGCATGCACATACATACATTATATAATTCCAAGGAAAGCAATATTCATCAGTCATGAATCCATCTAGATAAAAACATACCCCTATTTGTGCAACTTATTGTTTTTTTTATTAAGAGAACCCAAAGGCTCATCACCACAGGCATCATGTAAGTTGAAGAAAATGATATTCATAGTTCCAGCATGAACACATATTACCCATCAAGGTAAAAGTAAATTGTCTATGAATATTAACACAACCAAAAGAAAAATCTCAACTGTTTTCAGACATAAAACGTACTCCCTTTACATAAAATAGTAGGAAAACTGAATATTGACCCACTTATATTAAAAACATTTATATATGCAAATTTAGATACGTTTTTGTTTACTCGCAACACTCTGCTCCATGAATGTAAAAGTATGTACATATTTATCAGTCTATAATATATAAAACTTTCATTAGCACTCGTGCACAGGAGGAGCATCCAGCAACCAGCATGTTGGCAGATTATCCTTGTGCTTTCTTCACACAGGAGTATCTTTGATACATGACAGTTGTATCTGGAGCAAAAGTCTTTGTGTCTGGCTTGTAGCTGGTTATATTTTGGTGGTCAGAAATATTGGCATAATAATTCAGTTGATAATAGGTATTAGCACTATAGCACTAATGATACTGGAGTTAAGGTTTGGGGCAAAAGTGCAGGTTCCATACTTCCAAATTAATAAAAGAAAAAAAAAGAAGAAAAAAAAGTACACTTGTCACAGGTACAGCTTTGGGGGCTGTGAACGCTGGTGTCCTTTTAAAAGCACCAGTTGTCTGTCTTTTATACTTTGAGTCAATGCAGTAGGAAATCAGTATTTTGGCAGTGGCTAGCAGGCTCTTGGCACTTCTCTGTACCCAGATACAGCAGATACTTATTGAAACCTTGGTTTGATAGCTCATTGATTCATTATGGACATTACCACTTACTTTTTGTGTGGTTGTTGGACTGGAAAATCAGTGAAAATCTTTTGAACAAGAAGCAGATATAACAGCAATAATGGTTTGGTTTAGTAGAGATAGGGATATCTCTACTAATGTATATTCCCCTCACTACCTGTCATCACCAGGGTAGGAAGTGAGGGGAAACCTTTTCAGTGGGCACTGACCGTAAATAAATGACAGAAGTTCTAACCTTTTCTTCTTTATCCAAAAATTTGAAAAACAAAGTTAGGACAATCATTTTCTTTTTTCTTCGGGGGGGAGGGGCGGGTGAAGTAGCTGGATTATATGACACTGACGTTATGCAATTTTTGCTGAAAGGGTTATTTTAAAAGAGTTAACAAAAGAGATTAAAAGAACTCTATTCAAAGCAAAATCACCAATGTTTTTTTTAGTGACCAGGTTATATAGCTCTCTGAAAAATAATCTATAGATAATGTAGTCTCAATTTCTGATGCTGATGGTAAAAAATATAGAAATAAGCTTAACTTCTAATCACACACACCTTGAATTTGTTGTCTATGCATACCGGGCTCTATGACACATAGCTAGATGGAGGCACTGCTGTGTCTGTGCCAATCTTTACCACTAACAGATGGCAATGACATGCAGAGGAAAAATATTCACTGAGCTCCTGAGAGCGACCCATTCTTTCAAATGTTTGTAGACGCAGTCTGCATGCCTAGGTGCTTGATTTTATACACATGTGGCCATGGAGGTGATTGGAACACCTGAATCCAATGATTTGGAGGGGTGTCCCAATACGTTTGGCAATATATAATGTTTACTACGTATGCCTGACTGTCAGAGGAATAGGGATCCCACAAAGCAGCAAAAAATGTAGCTTTTTTTGTTCACAATATGTGCAGCACTGCATCTAAATGTCAAATAAAGCAGGCATGTCTTGATCCCATGTTAGCTATATCTCCTCTCCATTAAACAATTCATTTCAACCCTCTCCTGCTGACATAAAAATAAACATTTCAGCATTAGTAGACATCAGCTGCTTTCAGGTGCATTCTGCCTGCACTCCTACTGACCTGCTTTGAGCTGCTTTTTTATTTCCCCTATTGAGTTTTTTTAGGGAGAAAAACAGTTCTGATACAGGCCCTAAATCAGGGGTCTGAAACTCTTTAGGACATAAACAGCCTCATGAAGTTTCAACCACCTAATCTATTTATCAACCACCTGTTCACCCCCAGTCATTTACTGACCCCCTTTTGAATTTATAGCCATTTTACGGATCCCTTGGATAGTCTTATCGACCCTTGGGGGTCAATATTAACTACTTTGGGGAACCATAAAATAAAGCACATTAAATAGAAATACTTGTGGAAGATGGAGTTGAGGTGGGGTGGGTTCAAGAAAACATGTACTGAAAGAATAATGGAGGCTGCCACTGCTGACTTCTCTTTTTGTAAATGCTAGCTGTCTGGATGATGATCCAAGGGCTTCGGCGCTTATGGAGGCTCTAATATGGATCAAATAAGCAGAGCAGGAGTCCTGACTTTCCTATGACATTTAATCTGCATGTTTGTTCCAGGCCAGTGATTTAGAAAGTACTGAACTCATAAACTGCTAGAGAACCTGCATTTTTACAAACTGGTTCGCAATGGCAGCCCCCATACTTCTCTCAATACAGGTTTCCTTTAAGGGATTGCATGGAGTTGGATTTTTATAAATATTTTATATTGAATACCAATCTTCAAGAGAAATTGGCACAATCCTTACCGTTATGTTGAAGCAGCTGCACATAGCTGACCCCATGACCCCAGCTGTCACTTAGGGTGGCGACAGGAAATGAGGGCCCTGTTTCCCTCACAAGAGTCAAGCTCTGCAGAGTTCTGCCATAGCATTCAATACAGTAGTTGCGGGGAGACCGCCTAACACAAAGAATACGGAATGTTTATGCCTGACCTCAGCTATAAGTGAATTCGGCATGTCTATTATACAGGAGCAGAAGTGCTCAGAGCCTGGAGGGACATCCTTATGCTGACCAGAAAGGGGTGCTGCTTAAGACAAAACTGTCACCTTGTCTGATGACAGAAACAGCTCTGTTTCCAAGTTTTATTCAAAGCTAAACTCCAAGCAGATATGAAGACACAAATGAATACATCTCTGTATTTATTAATACATCAGTAGGGCTCGTTCACAGCAGCACCAGTGTTGCCCAATGCATAGACAAGGTAATGTGCCTTCTGTCCTATTGCTTAAGTTAACATCAACATGCTGCTCTGGTGTGTGCTGAAATAAATTAGGACATTTACATTTTTGCGCAGCACATTCAGAGGTGCAACATTGCATCAGAACATGTTGCTGAGCATAGAGTTAAATAAAGTGTTAAAGTGACACTAAACACAGGAGTTAAATCTTAAAAATGCATTTAAGTACTTTTACTATTAATAAAAATGTATCTTATTTGTGTATCACTTAGCTGTAGATCCTCAAATAATCTATGAATTGGTGCTGACACTGTCCTTCCTTCTGGAGGGTGGCTACTTTTGTTCCGCATGGTCCCTGTGTGTGTTGTAAATTAGCCACCACTCCAAGCTCGCTACCATGATGGACTACAATCTCACATGATTGTGTTAATCGCAGGAGTAAGCTTGGGTGGTGGCTACTTTACAACACATACAGGGACCATGGGGAACAAAAGTAGCCACCCTCCAGAAGGAAGGACAGCGTCAGCATGAATTTAGAGAAGATTTGAGGATCTACAGCTGTACATTCAGCAGTACTTGAATGTATTTTTAAGATTTAACGCCTAAATTTAGTGTCACTTTAGGTTAAATAAACCTGCAGGTGACAAAAAAAAGTGGGGGGGGGGGGGAGCTTACCTACTGACGTC
>NW_017306722.1:93360-186958 GCF_000935625.1 Nanorana parkeri | reverse complement strand
AAAAAGGGGGGGGGGGGGGGGGATTAAGTACTGTGCTGTACTGTAACTATGCATTGCAGCCCAATGAACATTAATTGCACACCATTGGGCATGTGTTATGTGCAATATAATGTGTGCCCACTGATGCAAATGAGGCAAAGGTTAGACTGAGAGAGGGAGAAGCAGAACAAAAAGCCAATCAGTTGTGTTGCAGTGCACATATGCTAACAAGGTATATGCTGACGGGCAGAGAGAGCATAGTGACAGTGAGCTTAGTTCGTCACTACTGCTGCTTACGATTCATTGTATAGTTAAGGGACAAGGCCTGGTTGTATTAGTTGACCGCAGTAGAGAAGATTCAGGTCTTTTGACATCCAGGGGTGTGCAGTGGCAGAGCTCTGTAAACGACAGGAATGCATGGACAGAAATACAAATCCATCAGCAGTAAAACGGCCTTATATGTATTTAACCTGCATATTTAGCTATTTGCCTAAACTTTAGCTACATTTGAGACGCATTTAAATGACTAGTTTTGGATGGACTTCTACAAATCCTCTTGACATACGGTACATTAGTTTTATCTGTACAGCTTAATACTGAATGTTTCTGGCCACACAGATTTGAGTTTTTCTTAAATTCACTGTCATATTACCTATCGGCATTGCTGCTTTTAAATATGCAACACGCATTTCAAAAATACAAAGTACTACAATATTATCCTCTGGACCAAGGTACAAACTGCAGAGTGATTTAACTTCTGCTACACTCAGATGCCAATATTCAGTGAAGGGTGTTTGTACTACATGAACAATGACTTCTTAGGAGGCTTTCATCTGTGGCGCTCATAAATTATTTATAGTCTGAGCTATAAATGTATTTCCATAAAAAGTATAAACATTTCCTCAACAGTTTATGTGCAAAGAATACATTAGGAGTCTGAAAACCCACCATACTCCGGGACCTGCCCTGTTCCACGCTTTAGTAACAGCTTTACTCTTCTTCCTCCAGATTTAATGAGTTCTATTGCTCTAGCATGTGTCATGTCTCGTGTGCTTTCCCCGTTGATTTCTATGATTTGATCACCGACCTGTCAAGTAAATAAAAATAAAAATAGATCAAATAAAGCAAGGAGTTTAATAAAATGTGTATTTTCAAAGAATAACATTTTGCTCAACATGTTACAAAAAGACATGCTAGTCAAACATCAAGGCAAATGTGCTGTGATGGCTTAGACAACTCTGTCTCCAGTAAACTATATAATTCAAGATAATTAACTGGAGCTTTAGAAAGTTCAGCTGTTCAATTCAGTTGTCAACAACAATGCGGTACAACAGGCTCTTGCAATGTTTTCAATCTCATCTATAATACACCAAATCGGAGTCTGTTTTTGATGTTGAGATGCAATTGGAAGTCCTGCAAGTGATTTAAAGCAAAACGTGCAGGGTTCCTTTTTACTGTAAGCAGGAATGAATTTGCCAGGTCTATGCCTAGGGAGGTCAGTATTTTGATTTTGGCTTCTGGAACGTGGCACAGGGCTCTTGATGTAAAAAACAAGTTTAAAAAGAAGTGTTTCCTTACATATATCTGACCCTTAACATTAATTTAATCACTTCAGACCAATATGTTACTTCCCCTTCCTGTCCAGGCCATTTATAGTTTTGAGTGCTGTGACAGTTTGACTGACAATTACGCAGTCATTCAACACTGTACCCAAATAAATGTTATAATTTTTCAGATCAATAGAGATATCTTTTGGAGGTATTTCATTTAAAAAAAAATGTTTGACTCTATAAAAAGGCACTGGTAAGGAGTGACACCTATAATCGTTGTATAGGCAATGGTACTGGAATGCACTGGTACTCGCTGTGTAGTCACTAGTACTGGATGGCACTGGCACTCGTTGCACTGGTACTCGCTGTACAGTCACTAGTGGAGATTGCAAAAATTGTAAAGGACATGATCAGCTTTAGAAAGATATGGAAAAGATGATTCTGTGACATTTACTAATCACAAGGGCGAAAAAAGGAAAATGCTTTCGGTAGTAATTTATTAATTCACACAAAGTGGTACTAAATATTAAGGAAGCATAACTGGTAATTAGTAGCAGCAGAAGGCCATTAGCTGCTCTAATCTGCTTTAATCATACATAGCCTAACCTCACAAGATAAACCATTTCCTAGAAAACATCAGAAATTTAAAAGATTTAATATGTTATAGGGAACATTTATAAATGTAACGTGGCCTAAGCAGTAACTGAGATCAAATATACCTTTTATCTTGATTTCCTCCTGAAAAATATCAATGCCCGTCCCTGTATGTGAATATGCTTAGGCATGCTTATCTCCAGTGTTAAATCAGGTACTGCTGTCTATGATTGTTAGTTTTAGGAGATTGTGGAGGAAGATTTACTGATATCACTACTGTGCTACTAACTGTTCTCCTTGCTGGAGGCTCTGGCATAAAGGAGTAAAACCTTGCCTCTACCAATATGGCCACCTGCACACAAATACACAGTGTAAAAAGGGCCAGTAATGGTGGAAAAATCTGCTGCAGCGAGACCACAGGCATTACTGATTACTAGTCATTTGTCCTCTGCCTGCCTTTTTTGTGGTACAGCTTCCAGATTTCAAGATCTACCTCTTTAAGGTAAAACCCTCATATGCCACTTTGCAAAAAAGCCCAACACGCTTATTCTATAACCAAACGCAAGTAGTAATTCTAGGATGCCATCTGGGAAACAGATCCACAGCTTATGTACTCTTTGTCCAAGACATACAATGGTAATCAGAAAAATAGTTTTTCCAATTTCCTTGTGTGGTCCCAGAAGTCTAAATTGTACACTGGAGTTTTACACAGTCTGCATAGGTAACACGAGCGTATGTGATATGTACATGTCCATGATAGGTACATATTGACTGAAGTTATGTTTTTTGCGCTTAATAAATGTAATGTTTAAATATCTACAAATAACTGCACAAAAGGTACACATTTCTTATTTTCATTTTACCTAACATTTGCATTATATTACCTTTATTAAATAACAATGAAAAAAATAAAAATAAAAAAAATAATAGCTAGTAACCAACTTCTACCGCATGAGCACATTTATTTTTACTCTGCACAGGCTAAACACACATAGTGAGATGAGAAGAACTGACATTTTGATCTAAGTGTATTGAAACAGTATAATATGATTATTTCTTGTTTTTTTCTCACAACTGAATTATGACAGATATTCATATCTCATTTGTTTATGTTGTATCTTCAAACAACAATATTGATGCCCTTATATATGAAAGTGGCATAAATACAATTTCTAGTGTGATGTGAAGTTAATGATGTGACATATCTGCCTCTGGATGTATTTATTCCTTTTTTATCCTGTTTTTCTTTGCTAGATTTTCTTGCAAAAGTTTATTAGACTCTAAATTTACCAAAATTGTCCAAATTGTTTGTTTCTTATATTGTTGCCTCGTACACAAATGTACTTAAAAGTAGTTTGGCTAACACGAGTACCACTTACGTGAACAAGCCTTAAAGCAGTGAATCTGACAATAATCAAACATTTATTGCAGGCGAATATTCCAGGTGAATGTGTTTTAAATAAACTATTCCCCACCAGCAAATGTTTGGTGAAAGTCACATATACTGCTTTTATACATATGCCCCATAGTGTGTCACTAAGCTTATATTTATTGTTACATTTATTTATACATTGAATCTATTACAGACAATTCCCAAAGCACCATGTGTTAGCCTAAGAGACAGCATAGCAGAACTGCATGTTTTAAGGTACAATTTGCCTGGCTGAAACCTTGGACTTGGTTACTGCTGATGGGTCATTGTGCTGCATAAACAGACTTCTTTCATCAAACAAGCAAATGCACTTTTCGGTATGTGAGTGTGCCTCTGACTGCTAGTCTCTCAAGGTTTGGTGATGTCACTACTGTGCTGCTCTCTGTTCTTGCTGGAGGCCCTGCAGTGAGGAAGCAAAGCCCTGCCAAGATTGCTGCCTCACACACGGAGACACAGTGCAGAAGGCGGCATGGCAAGTCAGTAATGGGGAAAGGTTAGCTGCAGGGAGACCACAGGCAATAATGGTGACTGGTTCTTTTCCCTCTATGTGCCTTATTTTGGGCACATATACCATAGTTAATTTCCTCTTCAACAGCTCTTGTTTAAACATAAACATAATCTGATAAAATATAACCACCTATAGAAGATGAACAACTATATAGTTTAGGATTTGCCTCCATTCATGTTTTGTCTGTCCCCTCCTTATGACATCATGCAGGCTGACAGCACAATTTTGAAAGAATAAAGGAAATAAGGTAAGCTCCCATTGTACTTTTTTCTTGTTCAGAGCTGCTCTGCCATGACATACAGTACTTAGGATGTGAAATGGCCACAAAACAGCTAAAATTCCAATCTCTTAATGACAGCGCTGTGTGGGCATTATGAGAAACTGGTTGGTTTTTACATAAAATAATGTAGCTTTTCTAAATAGATTGTGTTGTGAGGACATTTTATACACAATACATACACAGTGAATCATGGGGGCATCTACCCTAGACTACCCTAGTCAGTGAAATAGTCACAAATATTTGACATGATCATCTGTATGTAGTGCTTAGTCCAGTTTTAGGGTGGGAATTTCCTTCAAAGTGGATTTCAACTGAAATGTATGTAAGGTATGTTAATGGTTTTGCCGTCATGGACAAATAAAGTATGATATAAGCACTAAATGAGTTGCCTTTTCTAAAGAGAATGCCTTTTCCAGGCTTCCTTTTCATTGCTACAAAACGAAAAGCTTGGGCTTGGGAAAAGCTTGAGATCTCTGTTGAATGTGAAGATCAAACTTCAGATTGGTTCCTCTAAACCGAGAACATGTGACCAAGGCCTAGGCTTTTAGTCATAAAACAAGTACTGAAGGAGCCTACAGTAGCATTTACTTGAGTAAGAATGAATATTGAAGTCCATTTAGTGTTATTTATTTAGCCATCTTAGAAAGACTGTTAATATAACATTACGTTTATCATTGAGTAAAGGTTCACTTTAGAGACCAAGATCCTTGAGACTTATTGCAACCTAAACAGCCTCCCCTTCTGTTTTGAATTTGACATAAACAATATAACGACCCTTATTCCCCAGCATGTGCCTGTTTTCAAAAGCCCAGTGCAGAAACAGGTTGAAAGGTGTCATTGGAAAAACATTTTTTTTAGCTACCTACTGACCTGCAGTCTGACTTTAGCCATTATTATTGATAAGAAATCTCGTAGCTATGTTCTGACCTAAAGTCTGACTTTAGCCATTGTTATCGATGACTGTTTTCGTCTTCTGTGATTCTGACATCATGTTATGTACTGTTATGTCAGAAAATGTCTCCTAATATCAGGGCAAAGCAACCCCCCCATACTGCCTACCCCACCTGCACATTCCCATTCATTAAAAAAAATTGAAAAAACTATAAGGCCACGTAGTCGCAAAGAATAAAATAAAACATATTAAAATTGTTGATTATAAACACAATTTGTGTTTTGAAATACTACACTTTATTTCAAGGAGTTCAGAGTGTATTACTGTGGGCAGTATATGGAGGAGAGATGTGTGGAGGTGACTTCCTGCACTTATTATTATCCCTCAGCACTGCATTAAAATGATGGCCACATAATCATGTGTTAATTAGCATGCAATATTGAACAATTTCGGACTTACTACCCTAAAACTATAGGCCGAAGATGTTTTCTAGCACTCCACTATCCAGTGTCCTTTGAGGTATCTGTAATTTCCATTCTACGTGATGCTCAGTTTTGACCCACTAGGTAAGCTTAGAATTAACAAAAAGCTAAGACATTGGCAAAGACATGAAAATGCTATGAGTAACAAAACATTTTTCTTAACACGATTGTGCTATACTGGAATTATAGCACTCTGTGTCATATTTGACATTGCTGTGTTCCCAATCTTGTTGTTTTTCTGATATGCATATTATAAGAGACTATAGCTCTGTTACATCTATTATTTAACCAAACAAAACAATAAAGAGACTGCCCATGGAACAATGTCCAGGGGAGCAATTGTTTTAATGTTTTCTTCTGACAAGGCACATTAATGTGTTACTGAATTTATCAAGCAACCATGGAAGCCAGTGATAGTTCACTAGTTACATTGCAGTCCAAGAATGTTTACTTCTCCCTCAAGCTGTTAATGAACAACATGTCAAAGCTTTAGTGCAGAAATCAGCTGAAGTAGTAGATGAATACAGTTCAAGCATTAAGTAAAATAAAGCCTACAGTTAATTCTTCACAGTTCTATACTCTTGGAAGGGCAACTTCCAACAAATGGAATCCAGATTAACACAGAATTGCTCTGAGCACAGGAGTTTGGAGAAGAAAGCCCATTTATATATATTGAGACACTAAATTTCCCTATGGAAGCTGTGCTCAACAATATTAGGGATAATTAGATTTCGTTATGCTGAGAGTTACCTAGTATCTCTTAAGGGCATGAAAAATATCATTAAAAAATGCAAATAAAAATGATCCACAAACTGCTACAAAGAAACAGTACATATACAGATCTATATCACATGAATATTTTAACCTTTTCCCTGCCACCGACGTAAGGCATACGGCGAAACAAAACTGTTCTCAAACTGCCAGGTCAGTATGGCTTACGTCGGTGGCATTTACCGTTCTGCTATAAGCTCATGGTCGCTTTAGCGACCATGAACTTATATCAGAACTGTTCCCCGGATGGTCCACTAAATTAATAGCGGTCATCAGCGGCGTGATCACGATGATCGAGTGACATGAGATCAGTGGGCGGAGAGGAGATAGGAGCCGCTGTCATCCTGTCAGTTTCAGGTTGACAGCGGCTGTGTGCATGGCCGAGCGGAGGATCTGTAAATATCTGTGGTATTTATGATCCTCTATTCAGAGCAAACACTAGAGTAATCATCTGATCAATGTAGTACTATGTGTCCCCAGTTATGAATGATTACATCACTTCCTGTTCATTCATGATTTTTTTAATATGGAGAAGCATGCACTACAAAGGCTTCTCCCCATTCAGAAACTGGTTGATAGTAAATATTTTACTATCAACAGTTTCTGAATGAATGGGAAGCCTCTGTACTGAGTGCTTTCCATTCATTTAGAACCAAAGCTGCAGAAAAAGAAATTGAGGACTCTGTGTTTTCTATTTCCAAAGGGAAATGTCAAGGTTTTGTTTAGACCCCAGATATTTCACCATAGCCCCCCCAACAGAATTTTTTTTAAATTATTTAAAAATAAATAAAAAATGTGTAAAAAAAATTAACTAATAATAAAAAAACGCACCCCCCCACCACATAACATACACATGCACCATATTGTGGTGTATGGCATGCACATGCGCTGCAGTGCGTTGTTAGAACGCAGTGCATGATTTTTACTTTTTTTCTTTAAAAAAAACATTATTTTAACTGTGGCAGCACATGGCAAAGCCTTGTGACACATTGTCATGCATTGTGATACCTTGTGTTGCAATTAAATATACGCCTGTATCATTTTAATCACAACACAAACACCAACACAGCGCAAAAACGATTTTTAACATAAGTCTTTTAACTATTTACAGTTTTGCGCTCCTTTTATGAGGCGCAATTTTAACTGTGCAAATATTTGTTATTTTTTAACTCAATAGTTTTGTCTTTTAGATTTAGTCTGAAAATAATATTTTTTTTGTGCACGGATACTGATTTTAGTGTGCTTTATCAATTGAATTGTGTATTTTTATCGGTTTAATATTAATTTGAGAAACATTTACGCAATTATCGCAGGGCCTACAAATTTAGTAGCACCATCTTTTTATTCTACAGGGCCTGTGCTACTCAGAAAATATATGGTTTGCGGGGTCTTTTACTAACGATAGTAACGCAGCAGTTCAAAATCAAATCAATGGGAAAAATTGCAAAAATGGTGTGGCCAGCTGAGGTGCAAAGTGTTCCGGAGGGCTTGGCAGCGAATGGTTTAATGGTAACTTACACAAAGCAAGTGCTGGAGTAACCTTGCCCTACACAACAATATGATATTGTTTGCTTAAAATATGAACACACTTCCATAGTCAGGATACATACATACATAACTAAATAACTAAATAAATACATAAATAAATAAATGTATTTCATTTACTAAGCAAGTCAGTAGTTAAAGTATAAGGCATTCAATGCATTTGTCCTAGAAGAAGTAAATATGAATATGGCCATTCAGATCAGGTTATGTGAGAAATACTTTATTTTTAGCACTGGGAGTAGATATTAAACATCTAGAGCTTTGACTAGGTTTATAATACCAGTAGTTTAAAAAACACTGTTTTTAATTATTGATTGAAAAACAGTAGTAGCACGTATTTAATGACATGCGTCTTTAAATCCTCTATATAAAAAGGACAGCGTCCCCTTTAAAATGAAGAAATGCATCTATCATGCCTTGGTGGTCTTTATGTAAAAACATTTTTTTTTGTCCATATTACTGGGACCTCATATCCATACTCTGCAGAATTCAACTCAGTTCATTTCCTATTACTACCTTAATGTGACAAGATTTTACTCTGAATATTTCATTTAAACAAAATTAACTCCCTAGAACAATATGTTTAATTTCCTAAATTACAGAGTAATTAAAAAAAAATAGTTTTGTGATTGGACTTGAATATGGACTCATGGACTGATGGAAGTCGAAATTATGTCACAAAACTCTACTGTGGTAAAGTATAACTAAAGGCAAATCTTTTTCTTTTTTTTAGTTAGAATTATATAGTGTGAGGAGGGGTCTGTCAGGCTATTACAGTTGTCTGTACCCTGTTAGGGGGATTCACTCTCTCTAATTATCCTCATATACAATGCCACCAGGAATGAAAATGATAGGTAAGTCCAAAATTTTGAGGTACCACCTGAACAGAAAATAGAGGGGAAATCTTCCAATAGGGACACTTGTTCCCTTGACCACTTTCTTGTAGGAGATATTCTTAGTGTAAATACTTAAACCAAACCTAAACCTGATAAAGTTTAAAATGCTGTAGCTTTCCTGTTCTTAGATGTGGTGGCTGTATTAGGTTTTTTTTCAGGCTTATTCTATTTATTTCTACCTGGTGATGCTGCCAGTAATACACTTTCTGTGCTAGGAGGACAATCCTTATTCCCCACACTGTATCTATGGAGGAGCAGTGTTGATACTCTAGGACAGGAAGTGTGTTAGGTCCTACAGAACACCTCCCACTCTCATCTCCATACCATAGGGGAAGGTGTAAAGTAAACTCCAATATATCATATTTTTGTTTTTAGGTTTACATATACTTTAACATTTTTGGAGCCACAGACATAAGTACTACATTTCTGGCAGCACCAACCAAACCGACCTACAGACTCCTTGTTTCTATAGTAGTGGAGATTTTGTTTTCGCTCCCATAGCCGGCTTTCTTGTGGAAGTGATTTACAGCCTCCTGATTCACGTGTGCGGTAATGCATCACGGTACCCACCCGCCATGTGCCCCAGGCTCAGCTGCCCATCCTGGGTGCATGGCATCCATACAGCTGTCACATGAGAGAGTGGAGTGACCTCAGCAAATGTCCATTTGCTGATTGTCCCTGGGTAGAATTAAACTGGAAGAGATGAGCTTTATGTCACTTCTGGCTTCAGAGCTGTCATTCCCTGCTGAGGCCGGAAATTAAGTTAGTGAAGTACAATCTGTGCTTGTTTTGCTGTTTATTTAGCAGAGGTGACATTAGGGAACTTATAGGCCCATCATGTCTCTGGCAAAGCAGGTCTGGCAGTGAATGTATTAAACTAAATGTATCCAGGCATTGTTTCTCACTATCACCATTTCACTCAAATAAGGCTTTTTTTTTTTTAATGCAGAGAATATATGACATTGGAACAAGAGTTGCAGATGTCACATCCATGAGTGGAAGACCTGCAGTTCATCCCAAACTCCTGTGCTAAAATGTCTCTGCTCAGCACAATCAATGTCATTACAGTCTGGCTCAACACCCATGGTGCAGTCAAAACAGCTCTTCTCTGCTTTTCAAATTCTTCATCTTTGCACCTTTGTAGAAGATTTATGGTGTTTGAGTGCAAGAGGCAAAAATTAACTTTTTCATACAGATGGCGCCCTCAATCACCTTTTTTGTTGGACACAATAATTTCACATGACAACCTCAATCACTTTTTTTGTTGCACACAATAATTTCACATGGACAATACAAAAGCCTGCAACAACATTGCTTTATAATAATAAGTTAGATTGTATACACATTATATGCACTTTATTAAATAAATGGGAATCAGTGAAGGATAGGTGCACTTAAAAGCAGATTGTTTTTTATTAGCATACTATGCAACATTGCGAATTTAACCCTCTACCTAGGTTAAATTCGAAAGTATGTATATACATACAGTCATTTTCTTGAATAAATCTACCTAAATTAACTTACCCTCATTCTCCCATTTCGTATTGCAGGGCCATCCTCTGCTAGTCTGAGCACATACAAGTCCATCTTGTATTCTCTCCCTCCACGTATGCTGAAGCCGAATCCTTTAGCTCCCTTCTCCATCTCTACTGTGAAATAGTCATATTCCTGCAATGTGCAGTTAAGATATGTTATAGGTTAAAGCTTGCTGTGATTTTCTCACAATGCTCAGTATGCAATCGGTGCTCATCATTGTTTTGAACATTCTATGCATTATTAAACATTGCTTACATTCTATCAAATTTCCAGCAAGTTGATGAAAAACTGTGCATCATCAATAAAAATCTGAAAACTAAGAATAGAAAATTTAAGATTAAAACAGCCCTTCAGTTTTGAACCTACTGGGCTGGGTGCACATTTAAGGTTTTGTCACTCTTATTACTAATCATTTCCCAATAAACATGAGTTTGGATCAGTCAAGTGTGCACCAGAAAGTGAGAGAAAAATTCAGTAGGACTTAGGAGGAACCTCACCAGCAAGTCTGTTACCTAGATGTTTCACTTTTACTAATGGTTGCCTAAAAGCTTTGGTATCATAACTTTTATCAATCATGCCAACCCAAAGTTTCACATCACTGAGGTGTAATTGAACAAATGGGGAAATTGTTATTCATTTTTGCAGAAATAGCTCCTACAGGGTAATCTGGTCATCATCTATGTCATCTATAGAGTTCCTATTTAACAAATGCACATAGTTCGCATTGGTATATATTTACTGAACATAAAATGTAAACGTTCAAAGAATTGGATTAACAATTATGTATAATTTTATTAGAATGACCTTTGTTGCCTCACTGCCCTTGTTTGGTATTTTTAGTATTTAATTAACTCAAGAGCACATACGTTATTAGGTGCAATTGATACCTCAGATTCTTAGGCCTTATTCCAGAGTTCCTTGTGACATGTTTGATGATTAGACAACGCACCTTTGCATTGATCTCTAGAAAATCATTTCTAAGGACAGTAGTTGCTTTCGAGGCAACCCCAACCAACAATGGGTTGTATTAGGATGCCAGGTTCCAAATACCAATTTTTTCAAGATGGCAAAAGTTCACAAACATTTTCCATCCATGACCTCAACTTAAACCACTTCTTCAATAAAGACATGTCAATATTTATTGAATGTGACAGAACGCTACCTCATTGATTCATTCATGCAGAAATACAGAGCACTTGGAAGATTCACAAAACGTTTCCCACAACTGTACACATTTTTTCTTAATACAAATAGCAAGATATTATATCAAGAGTTTAAAACAATGTCCCAATTAAAAACACCTATTAATAAGTAGTGTTTTGATTTTAAATTTGAGATTTGAAAAGCCCAAAACAGTGCAACTAAGCGGTCAATTGAGAATGTAATTTCAAATATTCTTAAAGCGGAACTTGACACACCAATTTAATGTCTCCCAAAACAGTTACTTTCAAGGTATGCAAACTTATAAGGTTGTCATTCTGCTTATTTCAGTTCTCAACCAAACTTTCAAGCTCTCAAATGACTGATGCCATAGCTGATTACATTTGCAAAACCATGGCAACTGCAATTTAAACAGAGGCTAAAATGACATCTTTCTTGGCTGTATGGGATAGGATGTTGTAGTTCCACTTTAAACTAACTGGAAACATGGTTTCTTTTCAAAATGCTTAAACCAAAAGGCAAAACTTCTGCTTACAGTTCACATATCACATCACATCCACTAAACCACAAAGGAGATTTTAGTGGATACAGTTATGTAATTCATTTTCCATACTTTGATAACATTAGAATAAGTGGCTTATTTTGCTTCAAGCTATATAAACATTTTGTTGCATTAAAACAGGCCTATCTGAAACTGAGTAGCCCACAGGAACTTATGCCAACAGTCAGCCTATAAATATTTTGAGTTAGAATCCCTCCAGGCAAAAGCCAGAGTTCGCAGACTGCTAGTCCAGTTTCATATACTAAAAATAAAGCTGGGAAATACATTATCAGAGAACTTATGAATGTGTCTTATAGGTTTTCAAATAAATGTCATGCATTATGTAAACACTTACCTGGAACTGTCGGTAATCAGGGAGTGGATACTGCCTAGTGTCAGGAGAATGTTGCCGGTAATCTATTAGGGGAGGTTGCCTGTAGTCCAAAGGAGGAGGTTGCTGGTAATCGAGTACTGGTGGGTGTCTATAATCTACAGGAGGCTGCCTATAATCCGCTGATGGCTGACGGTAGTCTGTAAAAGGTGGCTGCCTAATGTCTGGCTTTACATCTTGTCTGGCTTTTACCTCTGACCTGTAACTGTAAAGAGAATGATATCACTTAAAGATACAAGGAGGTTGTGAAATACATTACTACAGGCAGTTATTTTAGGAATATCTCCACCTTGTGCATAGATGTAAGGCTCAATTCTATAATGCATGTTTTATTTGTCATAACAACCATTGCTGTCAATTGATTATTTTAAACTCTCATTAGCTCTCAAAACTAAATATAATGATAATGCATAAAACATATACAGTCGCTCAAATTAAAAAATACCTATAGTGCTGTTTTTAGTTTATTTTAGAAAATGTAATAAAAACCATCAGTTACAACTGGGCTTCTACAAAACCTTAAATAATCAGTATGAAATGATTATAACTATGTAGGTTTATTTATGAAAGATTCATATTTGGCCTTCCACACATAAGCCTGAGGAAGATTTTCAGAACTGTCTCTGAATTGAGAAATCCCCTGATTTGCCAATCAGACTGAGTGTCACCTTAACATGTGTGCATTAACACAATCTGTTATGTGCATTAAGGCACACTGATTAAGGCAGCCTATTCATCTTAAATGGGATGGGAACGAACCTTAGCACATGAAAATTGGATATCTGCTTTTTAATGCAGCACACTGCATTGCACAATATGTGTTGTAGTGGGCTGCAGTGGGGGTGCGTGACCCACTACTGTAACAGTTACTTTGGGTAACATTCAAAATGAATGACACCGCACTGCAGTGCATATATTACTGTGCATTTTAAGAACACATGCTAATACGCACATTTTAATGAATATCACCTTACCACACCAGTGTGAATGGGCCCTTGCATTTGCTGTGATCTTATGATGATAATACACGCTGACCATGATTTACTAAACTTTCAAAGTGAATTTTCACTGGACTTTTGCTTGCAAATGACTGGATGATTGAAGTCAGCACAACTTTTCAAAATTCACTATACTAAGTCAAAATTCACTATACTAAGTCAAAATTGGCTTTGCAAAGTATCTAATAACATGCAAGCAAAAAATCATGTGCAAGTGAAAGTAAAAATGCTCTGCTCCCATGGTAAATCAAGCTCACTGCTTAATGGTTCTTCAGCATGCACAATAGTATCTGAGTTTAATAAAGTGCTCCATATTTAACCCTGCAAAGAATTTTGTGGAAGGACCACTTATAACTGCATAGGATCTTTGAATGGAAGATTATTTCCTAACACACAAAACCAATCATATAAATATCAATGGGAATGCAAATAAGCTCCAGGAATATTGTGCCTTAATTAAAAAGGATGACATTTAGATTTGTGTGCCTGCTAGGAAAACTAATGGACCTAATAAAAGTTACCTATTTTCGTGACCTTGCAATTGTAATGGCTGTGGGGGAGGAGGCTGTGCTACTGGACTGTGCTGGGCTACTGGACTCTGCTGCGCCATGGGGCTGTGTTGCTGGGCCATAGGACTCTGCTTCTCCGAACTGGGTGCAGACGCTGGGCTGTTTAAATCTGTAAAAGGCAAAAGTGTCAAACATAAGTGTTGAAGTGTTAAACATAAAAAAACTATTTTTTTCCCCCTAAAAGTACTTAAGATAAAACATGTAAAAAGAAAAATCAGGGGTGAATTATATTTTAAATGTCAAATATTGTTTACATTCCATTATGGGGTATTTCTTTTCAACACCGTCTTTCTGTGAAATACGTCTCAGGATTTAAACATGTCTAGTTATTTTACGCAATTCATAACTGCTATGATATTCTGATTTTCTATTAATTCCCTTTATACCCAGCTATTTAAAACTGTAGCTCTCAACAGACCTCAAGTGTTACATTCACCCATTAAGTATTTTCCTTCAGCCATACAATGGACAATGATATAGCTTGAAGTGATGATATATTAGAAGAAAAAATCAAACTAAGGGTACATGAATGGAGCATATGGAGAACTTCTTTGGTGCACATCGGCACCAATGACAAAATAGGAGGAAATTGTGTCCTAAAAAAGGAGTTCAGAGACCTAAAGGAAAGGACCTCCCAGAGATACTGCCGATGCCACGAGCCACTCTGGACAGACAGCGTGAGTTGAAGGAGGTTAACAAGTGGCTCCGGAGCTGGTGTCAGAAGGAGGGATTTGGTTTCCTGGAGAACTGGGCTGACTGCGCAGTCAGCTACCGGCTCTTCAGCTGAGACGGGCTGCACCTTAATGGGGAAGGTGCAGTATTTCTGTGGGGAAAAATGGTAGAAAGACTGGAGGAGCTTTAAAAACTAGATAAAGGGGGGAGAGGGTGAAAAAATAAAATTACATAAATTAAATGGTGTAAAACTAAACACGGATACAAATAATACAGAAAGAAGTAACAGAGGGGTAAATAGTGGGCTCACTCCAATCGACACAGTTAACATAGTCAAATATGTAGTAAATCCTACTTTACCTATTTATATCCAAGTAAATATATTTAGAAATGGACGACCTATATCAAGGCCGAATAATACAAATAGTGGAGAACAAGAAGGAAATAAACTTATGTCCCATAACAAGACAGGAATTAAATGTATGTACACCAACGCTAGAAGTCTAGCAAATACATTAGAAAAGCTTGAAATTATGATACTCGAAGAGGACTTCAATATAGTGGATATAGCGGAAACCTGGTATCTACGTTAAAAATAATCTAAATATGCATATAAGGGACGATATCACGTCAAATAATGGAGTAGACATGGAAACCTTATGGCTAGATCTAGAAATGACGGACACTAGCCGCAAACTTATTGTGGGTATCTGCTATATAGGAGGAGGAGGCGGAAGCAAATCTACACTCCCAAATAGAAATAGCAGGGAGGGAGGGCAATGTAGTCGTGATGGGTGACTTCAGTTACCCGGACATAAATAGGGCCAATGGCACCTCAGGTTCTACAAAGTCGGGTCGTTTTATGAACATGTTGCGAGACAATTTCATGGAACAGATGGTGGAGGTTCAAACTAGAAGAAATGCCATCCTAGATTTAATCGTCACTAATAATGCAGAGTTAATTGAGAATATTGTGATTGGGGAGACACTGTGTAATAGTGATCACAATGTGATTACTTTCAGTATTGAATACAGGAAAGAGAAGTGGGCTGGACGGACAAGAACCCTACATTTCAGAAGGGCCAACTTTAATAAGCTGCGCCACCTAGTGGGGGATATAAAATGGGAAAACTTATTTCACAACCTAAACTCGGACCAGATGTGGGACAGTTTTAAGAACACATTACATATGGTTATTTGTGCATATAAATATCCATATGTAATATATTAAAAGTGCATACCTTTGGGTAACAAAAGCAAAAGATCAGAGACTAAACCTATATGGCTAAATAAAACTGTAAAACAACACATCAAGGCCAAGCGAGTGGCATTTATAAAATAGAAGATGGAGGGGATGGCACTGGCGTTCCTTAACTACAAGGAATTTAATAAAAGATGCAAACTAGTAATTTGGGCGGCTAAAATAGAGTGCGAAAAGCATATTGCCACAGTCACTAAAAAAAAAAAAAAAATTCTACCAATAAATTAATTGTAAAAAGGTGAGAAAGGAACAGATAGGCCCAATAAAGGACGAAAACGGGAAGTTAGTCACAAATGACAAGGAGAGGGCCGAGGCGCTGAACACTTTTTTCTCCTCAGTATACACTCAGGAGGGAAACGGGTTCGACGCCAATGATGATAAAATGCATAGTTCAACACAAAATATACCTATGTGGTTGATGGAAACCGGGATACAACAAAGACTTAAACTACTTAATGCAACTAAAGCAGTGGGACCTGATAATCTACACCCCAAGGTACTTAAGGAACTAAACGATGTTATAACAAGACCTTTATTCCTTATTTTTAAGGACTCCTTATGGACTGGTAGAGTCCCAAGTGATTGGCGGAGGGCTACGGTAGTTCCAATGCTCAAAAAGGGGGCAAGATGCCAACCGGGGAACTACAGACCAGTTAGTCTTACATCGGTCATTCGTAAACTACTAGAGGGCATGGTTAAGGACTATTTGGTAGAATTTGTTCAGAATAATGGCATAGTCAACGACAACCAGCATGGGTTCAGGAAATACTGTTCCTGCCAGACTAACTTGCTAACTTTTTATGAGGGGGTAAGTAGAGATCTAGATGGAAGGAGGCTGATGGATGTGGTATATCTGGATTTCTCAAAGGCTTTTGATACGGTAACACATAAATGCTTACTACACAAGCTGAGAGCTATGGGCATAGATGAGGTGGTGTGTACGTGGATAGAGAACTGGCTATGGGAACGTGTCCAGAGAGTATCCATAAATGGCACCTTTTCAAACTGGGCTAGTGTCATGAGCGGTGTGCCTCAGGGCTCTGTGCTGGGTCCCATATTGTTCAATCTATTTATTAACGACATTGGGGAGGGTGTAAATAGTATTGTTTCAGTGTTTGCAGACGATACACAAATAGGGAGGGTCTTAGAAACGGACCAAGACAGTATAACACTACAGGAGGACCTGGATAAAATAGGGGAATGGGCAAGTATATGGCAGATGAGGTTTAATATCGATAAATGCAAAGTAATGCACTTTGGGAATAAAAATAAACAAATGGGTTATACACTTATGGGTGTCCCACTAGGGAAGTCAGAAATAGAAAAAGATTTGGGGGTCATGGTAGACCACAAACTGAATGGTAGCTTGCAGTGCCAGGCTGCTGTGAACAAAGCAGGTAGAGTCTTATCCTGTATTAAGAAGGGGATGTATTGTAGAGACAAGTCTATAATTTTACCACTTTATAGATCGCTGGTTCGGCCTCACCTGGAGTACGCGGTACAGTTTTGTCACCAGTACTCAGAAAAGATGTCCTTGAGCTGGAGAGAGTCCAGCGGAGGGCAACCAAACTAATTAGGGGAATGGAGAACCCGAGCTATGACACAAGGCTACTGAACGTAAACATGTTCACGCTGGAAGTAAGGAGATTAAGGGGGATATGATTTTCATGTATAAAATGTTCAATGCTGACAACAGCATCAGCAACAAACTGTTTAAGATTAACCCCATTACAAAAACTAGAGGTCACCACCTAAAATTAGTGGGGAAAAAATTCAAGCACAAGGGGCGAAGGGGGGTTCTTCACAGTTAGAGCGGTTAGGGTCTGGAACTCACTGCCGCCGGCAGCGATTGCTACTAAAAGTGTGGAATTGTTTAAGAAACTTTTGGACGATTTCCTGAGAAACCGTAATATACAGGGGTACTCCTAAGAATGAGATGAAAATAGGTTGGACTTGATGGACTCATGTCTTTATTCAACCTCAAATATTATGTAACTCAAATATTATGTAACTTAGTTCAATATCTTCTAACCTGGGCAATACTAAACAGACCTTGATGTCTGTGTTGTCACATGACATACAGTTTTGATCCTGGCAGATTTTTAATTCCATACATGATTCCATACAAGACTTTCACATGCAGTTAATGCAATATGTATGACCAGCAAAACCTAAATCCATATTCTTTACTGTTATACTACAGCTGGACAAACATAAAAAAAAGACAGAGGCATGTAAACTAGTACATTTCTAGTAAGAAATAATGAGTTCTAGTTATTAGGTAGTTTAATGTCAGTATTGATGTTTGTCTAAAAGAAGATGTTCCATAAATGTAAAATTAGATTGACTAACATATACAATAAATTGGAACTAATGGCTACTGATACCTACCCTCCTGAGGAACAATGCATAGTGTTACACTTAAACCTGCATCTTTAATCAGTTTAACAATATCCGCATGAGGCATGTTGATTATAGACTGGCTATTCACAGCTAAGATCCGGTCTCCAACTTTTAGCTTTCCACAGCGGTCTGCAGGGCTTCCCTCAATAATTCGGCCAATTTTATGTGGTACAGCTGTAAAGAAAAAAAAACACACAAATGAAAATAAGCCATCGCTAGTCCAAGTCCTCCAACATTCTCAGCAGTATAAAATAAGTGGAGAGTCCTTTTTCCTGGTCATAGCAGTCAGGTGGATTCTGGGATTCATGTCCACAGATCTTGGTACAACAATTTCCAAGACAAATAAATAGTAATTTAATCTACTAATCAGCTAAGTAGTAATCATTAGCTTTGAGTGGATTTATATTTTTAATGTGTATGTCAAGCCAAAAACTATTTTTTTCTAGTTTTGGATGAAATGTGTAAGGTCTAAAGCTCCTGTCAGATTTTTTTTTTCTTCCATCCGTGGCTCTGGGAGAGATTGACCCTCACTTCCTGTCCTACTGACAATGGTTTTACTAGATAGGACTTTAGGAAAAATCTGTAACATGGACACATATACAGAATATATACAGAAATAAATATCTGTCAGGAGTTTTTGCATTCCTCTGGGAAGTTCTCCTAACTAACCTCAAGGATAGTGAGGATAAATCTTTGTAAATCTGACAGGTCTTCCAACCCTTTCCCACTCTATCCAAAACAGCAAAAAGAGTTTGAGCTGGGCATACACTAAGATATATACACTAAGAGTGCCTTGCAAAAGTATTCACTCGTTGGTGTTTTTCCTGTTTTAAATTAAAATGGATTTTGGGTAGCTTGTACAATGTGATGTACATAACATACTAACCACTTTGTAGGTGTAAACTAATTTTGTGACAAACAATAATTTTGACAAAAAACCCTGACATTTTGAGTGTGCATAAGTATTCACTACTAAAATACTTTGTAGAGCTACCATTTGCGAAATTACAGGAGCAAGTCTCTTGGAGTATGTATCGATTTGCTTAACACATCTAGCCACTGGAATTTGTGCCCATTCTTCATTTGTGCACAACTGCTCCAGCTCCTTCAAGTTAGGTGGGCTGAATTGGTGTACAGAAATCTTCAAGTCAGGCCACAGATTTTCAATTTGATTGATGTCTGGGCTTTAAATAGGCCATTCTAAGACGTTTATATGTTTCCCATTAAACCACTCCAGTGTAGATTTAGCAGTATGTTTAGGGACATTGTCCTGCTGAAAGGTGGACCTCCAGCCCAGTCTCAAATCTGTGGCATACTGAAAGTTTTCTTCAAGAATTGCCCTGTATATAGTGCCATCCATTTTCCTTGACTCCCAACAGCATCCCCACAGCATGATACTGCCACCGTGCTTCACTGTGAGGATGGTGTTCTTGGGGTGATGGGAAGTGTTGGGTTCTGGCCACACATAGCATTTCCCAAAAAAGCTAATTTTAAGCCTCATCTGACCAGAGAACCTTCTTCCATGTGTTTGGAGAGTCTGCCACATGTTGTTTGGAGAACTTTAAACAGGTATTCTTATTTTTTTTTTAACAACGGGCACTCTTCCATAAAGCCACACTCTGTGAAGTGTTTGGCTTAAAGTGGTCCTCCTAGTGGATACTCACATCTCTGCTCTGGATCTTTTCAGCTCTTTCAGTGTTATATTTGGGGTTTCTGTTGCATCTCAGATTAATGCCCTACTTGCTTAGTCTGTGGGTTTTGCCAGACGGCCTTCTCTTTTTAGTTTGTAGTAATTCGATATTCTTACCATTTTGTTATAATTGATTTAATAGTGCTCTGTGGGATATACAAAGTTTGGGATTTTTTTTTCTTTTAACCCAACCCTGATCTATACTTCTCCACAACTTTGTCTCTGACCTATATGAAGAGCTCAGTGGACTTAATTTTGCTTGCTTAGTGGTGTTGTGGACTAAGGGGCCCTTCTGAATAGCTTTATTTATACTTATATCATGTTACAGATCAAATGACACTTGTGGACACAAGTGGACCTTTATCAACTAAATTATGAGATTTCTGAAGTTAATTGGTTGGCCCACATCTTATTTAGGGGTTTCATAGAAAAGGGGTAAATACTTATGCACTCTCAAGATTTGTGTTTTTTGTCTTAATTGTTGTTTGTGTTACAATAAAAATTATTTTACACCATTTTCCGCCTGCAGTGACCTCACAAGGGAGGTGCGGCCTACACTGGGTGACACCATAAGAATGACTCACAGTTGTTATGGTGTCACCCCCCCCTGAAAAGTCCGGCAATCGGTCATGTACAAGAGAGGAGGGGACCCAGTGGTATACCTTATCCTGCCAGATAAACATCCTCTTCCCTTGCTGCCAGGTCCATTGCATGTGTGATGGCATCCTGGCAGCCCCTACGGGTGACAATCTGCCTGGGGACGCCTCTAACAAAGTGGTAGGCATATTGTGTACATCACAAGGTACAAATCTCTCAAAAATGTAAATTCCAGGTTATAATGCAATAAAACAGGAAAAACACCAAAGGCGGTGAATACTTTTACAAGGCACTCTATACAGTATTTCTATTATACAAGAACAAACACTGAGTAGACAGTACAGTGTGGTAGACATTGTAGTTACAGCAAACTACAGTATAAAGGTAGAGCCTATGTCTGTTTATCCATAACCAACTACAGAGGTAATCATTTTGATATTGATCCACTAAGATTTAAACATTTTCAGTTCATGCCGATTGTAAAAATTCAAGCTGGAAGCTAACTACTGGCTAGCATCTTATGCTAAATATAACAGTAACGACAAACACACTTACAAACCAGGGATTCTGGCTACTGGAACAGCATTTTTGTAAATTTAAGGCCTTGCTATTCTTCATACCGTAGTTCCTTAAAACTGGTATTGTACAATATGATTTTTTTTTTCTCCTAGCTTAAACAGATCTTTTTACTTTGCAGAAAAAAATACATAGCATACTATTATTTCTGATATTTCCAAATAAAGAGAAAAAAACTTAGATATAAGGCTTCCAGCTCATTAGAACATATGTTTTCTTATATTTTAGCAAATATATACCACGACAATATAATGCACTTAACAGATTAGGTGTTCCCAGCATATGCGGTTTTAAAAGCATTACTAATCTAGACTTAAACATTAAAAAATACAAATAATTAAAAAAAATATTTGATCAATTCTTCTTATTGTAAGTGAAAGAATTGTTATGGTTAATGAGGTGATGCAAATTTTTGATGGGTGATTAGCATCTCAAGATCACATTGCAGATGACTTGCTTTTTTAAGGATAAATCATGCAGGAAAAAAAATGCAATTGTAATATATTTCTCATGGGTCTAAAGGATTGATTATGGATTTAAATTAACAAAGAATTAATGAGAATTCACATAATAATGCAAATTACTGTATTATTTTTCCTTAAATTTTCCACAACACAAAGTACATTGTTGGCAATGAACGTTTAAAGCAGGGGTCCTCAAACTTTTTAAACATGGGGCCAGTTCACTGTCCCTCAGACATTGCTGGGGGCCAGATCATAGTTTGAAAAACAGGGGGGGCGTGGCACCACCACGCCCCCTCCCGTCCCAGTACAAAAGTTTTTTTTACATTATGTTAGGAAACATTTATTATCACCCAATTTTTGGGTAAAATATAAAAGACGGGGTCACGTCGGGTAAATAGACACCAAACATGTCAAGCTTACAAATTGCTCGCACTCGCGAAATCGCAAAAAAATACCATATACAAAATTGACCATAGGCGACGCTTTAAAAGCTTTTACCGCTCATCAGTTTAGTGTTATCAATGATTGATGCCCTAAAATTATTGCTCTCACTGCGACGTTCACGGCGATATGTAACATGTGCAGCGTAATGGGCGCAATCGTCTTTTCGCAGGTATGCGCACCTGACGCATGTTTGCATGCGTGTATGTATGGGTGGGGACGTTTTTAAAAAAAATTGTTTTTTTAGTTCTTTTTTATGTGTAACTTTAAAAAATTTTTGGGAAACTTTAATTATTTTTCCACCTAACTTTATTGCTATCACATAGGGGGCTAAGAAACACTGATGTTATAGCAAAAGATGTGACAGGTCCTCTTTATGGAGACATCAGGGGTCTCCAAGACCCCTAATGCCACCTAGGACTCCCAAAGAAGCTGATGAAGCAGAGGTCTGCCTGTTTTTAAATTGGCTGTATTTCCCGCGTGCGCTAGTGGGCGTGGCTGATCTAGAGAGCTCCCGGCTGGCCGTTTTTTTACAACGGCCGGCCATGAGGTTGTTAAGGTAGGGGCCTGGAGCTGCAGCTCCCTTAATCCTGCCTTACCCATGGCAAGGGGCGTGCGACCGATCGGGCCGGGCCAAGGACCCTGGCGGGCCGGATCTGGCCTGCGGGCCGTAGTTTGAGGACCCCTGGTTTAAAGTAAAAGTGCAATACAACTTAATTTACAGTCTCATTTTACCATTACAGTACATGTAATGTATCTAATTTGTAGCACACATTATAATGAGCTTAAAACATTAGTATATATAAATGCAGTGCAATTTATTACAATATATTGCATATATTATGCAATATTAACTACACTAAGCTCTCTACTAAAAGCTCCTTCACAATTAGCATGCTCTTCAAATTCCCATAGGTCTTATTCTGTGACTTTCTATTCAATGAGATATTCTATATCACAGTATAGTCATCCAGTTAGTTGTTTTTCTAGACTGTTTTTTCAGGACTATATGCTTTGTACTATCACAATTTCAATTTACAGTACTCACAAAAATGGTTTGTAGGAATGCTGAAAATCAGAGGTAATATGTACCAATAAGCTGCACATCAATATACAGTATACCAGATACAGTATTTTGAAAAGGTCCATAAAAAGTAAATTAAATGCAGAATCAAAAAGTTTGTAACAGTTTCTGTACAAGTCTGGGACTTGATTTTATTAGCACCCACAAAGGCCTAGTCTTCCCATGCACCTCTAAGGCAGTTATCCCTCATGGAGAAATAAGCCAGTGGTGTTTGCAGCAGCAAATAACAGAGGCTACTGTAACATCTCTGAAGCGGATGTTTGGTTGGACATTAATACTTGTCCCCATTCATATTTCCAGTAACAGTATGCTGTAAGATCACAACCAGCTTTGTAGGATTTGTGTAATTGGATTCTGTATGTGATATACTGTATTTCCAACTTGTGTGAAATTTAACTCATTCACTCTTATTAAATTGTGTGACATCTTATGCTTGAAGCTATATTCAATATATCAACACAGGATTTGATTTAACATATACTGCATGTATATATATATATATACACATACATATAGTGCAATATAAATGGGTAAGCCGTATTAGTCCAGTAGACAAGATGTCTTTTTTGACATCTTATATATATATATATATTTGTCTTTATACATTGATTTTAAGATAAATGTTTTTATATGTACATTATGCTTTTATTAATCCAAACGAGTTACCTCCGCCACCATTTTAGAAATGTCCCCATTTAATATATTACATATTGTGGCAGTGTTGGTATAATTATACTTATTTATATAGCCACTGTAGCTTTGTATCCTATGCCAACATTTTTCTTTCCTTTTGATTTAATACAACAATGAATTTAATACTCTTAATATACCTATTGTGGCTCCTGATTCTGGCCTGTTCAAGGAGCTGATAATGACAAAGCCAAACCCTTCATTCTCCTTTCGGTGGATGACCACATCACTGGATTGCGAGTTCTGAGAGGCAAAGCCTTCAGGAGGAGAAGCGTTGCTTTGTGTAGTATGATTACTGTTTGGATATGCAGAATCACTTCTAGGGGAGCTGTGATGTGTTGACACAGAGCCAGGACTCCTGCCATTCTCTGGACAATTATCGCCTATAACAAAAAAGAAACAAAAAAAAAAAAGACAAGACAAATTTATAGTTCTTTTTGCCTACTAAAGAACATTAAAGAAAGTAATACAAATACATTAAAAAGGTTTGCAAATATCCAAGTCTTTGGATGTCTCAGCGGTATGGTCAGTTCAGTTATCAGAAAGCGAAAACTATGCCCTGAAAGATTATCTCACAGACCTACCTATGCTTGTGTTTGTATGGGTGTACCAAAACATTTTCAATAAATAGAGCTCTACTGCACTGGCATATAAAAATGTCAATGTTACTTAAATATATAGGAAGGTCAATAAATGTTTATGTAGACATATACATGACATGTTAACAGGGATATTATGCTACAAATTGTATTAAAGATGGACCAATTGGTCAATGAGAATGATAACTTGGGCGTATTTGAGAACGAAAATTGCAGTTGACCGTTAGGATTTACTTCATGGATATATCTGCACCTTAATAAGGAGTCCTTACATATTAAGAGAATACTGAAACTTCAGATTCTTTTTTTACATGTTTTCCTTTAATCCTTTATCTTCTGAGAGTTACCACTCTTTACTATAGAGATCAGGGCACTCTTTACTATAGAGATCAGGGTACTAATTCTCTACATATAGAAAAGGTTTTGGTGCAGGATTCAGATCACATTTAAAGCGACCCTGACAAAGGTTTTAAAAAGGACCTAAAGCACTGTGAAGACAGCAGTATTATACTTACCTGTCCAGTAGCCCATTTGCAAACTTAGCTTCTGTAGCAGAGCTCCCAGCGCCAATCCTATTCCACACTTCAGTGTTGAAATAGTGTGTCCCCTTCTGGTTGCTGTGGTTCCTCCGTCGACTCCTACATAACTATTTTGTCCTGCAATGACTAAGGAGTCAGGTGGAGGAATCACAGAAGCTAGCAAGGGGACCTGCTATTTGACAAGCCTAAGGAGTCGAATAGAAAGCATACATCCCGTGCTAAAAAGCATGGCAGTAATGCAGGTGTGATGTGGGAAAAAGCTGTGATCAGTTGAGACCAAAACAGCTTTCAAAGTGATATACCTTGGTACAAATCTAACATTGCAAAATAAGATGATTGTAGCATTATACTGTGGAGTGACTTTTAATCAGCAGGAATTTGACATCTTAAAAATAAAAGGAAGATTGTATGGAGCAAAAACAGGGACACGCTGCAAGACAATTGGTTTTAAACTGACAAATAAAATAAACCCACCATTGTGCAGTGTACCTTCTCAAGCAGTGAGCTTTTGAGAAAATGCAATGTAGCAAAGCGGCCATCAAGCCACATCTATTTTAGCACTTTGCTGTCACTACCAAGGTAATGCAATTGTAGGTGTAATAAAGGAATTAAGACACCGGGAGTCTGGTGCCTGCCATGATAATTCTTTCTTGGAATTTATAACGTCGGATCCTTGAAGGAGCTGTAAGGGCACACTAACTCATCTGTATGTGAAAGTCTCTTTACTGAAATGAATGCAGAAAAAGCTGGTAAAAGACTAAGCTTCTTTTTTTTTTTAATCTGGAGATTAAACCTGTCACAAATTTAGGAAATTCAAACAGAGCATCTGGTGAAAAAATCCATACGCAGATATTACCTTTAGTGAAAGCTGCATGTCAAAACAAATCAGTAGATTTACAGATATAGGTACTTGAACTTATACAATTTCTACTCTTCCTGCAAAAGTCAGTCATGGCCTATCCCTCCCTTTTACAGAAAAAGTCAATGTTTGCATATTACTTTGCAATGGAATGGAAAAGTTCTTTTGCAAAGTGACCCATATAGAATGGTTAGTGTTATATTTTATAGACTAGAAGTGACATTCTAGTGTACTGCTCTTCAAAGGAACCAGGCGAGCACAAGTAAATTGTGCAAAACTATCATGCAGATGTGCAGATCAGGATACAGTATATCTCAATGGCAGTGACATTACAGCCTCTGTGTGTTGGAAACTACGAAGGCAATTGATTTTTGGACATCAACAGCATTTTAAATAAGAAGATAATCACACCTCAATGAGAAGATAAAGCGTCAAAGTGTTTCTGTAAATAAAAATGTTATGTGGGTTGCTGTGCTTTGTTTGTTGTGGTTAACCTACCTATGGATAGCACCTTTCTTCTCACAGTAAGATTAACTTGTCCATTACGAGCAGCATTATGCATGAGATCAATCACATATCGGTGAGTTTTACCAGCAACTGGAATTCCATCTACATAGAGCAATTCATCACCAGGTCGTAGCCGGCCATCTCTGTCTGCTGAGCCCATTGCTATCACAGCACCAATTAAAATCTAAATGGTGAAAGATACCAGGTTACTGGTCAGTTTAACTACATATAAAAATTCTATCAAGAGAAGTATACACAAAGTTATGTTGCATTTATTACTAGGATTGATTTATACATTAATTACATTTAAAACATGGGGAAAATGTTACAGTTGGTTAACATTAGTACAATAACAGTTATATATTTTCTTGTAGATAATCTCCTGACCATTAACTACAAAGAAAACCCAGACTTGAAGGTAAATTATTGCTCCTTTCATGAACAAATGTATGAGACATACTATTTACACATAGTAATTACATGCAGCACTCTACACAAATTAAGGGCAGGCAGAAGTTACTATACACCTGGTTGTTGATGGGATGAGTACGCTATATATCACCTAATTGGGCACAGTTTTGCCATATGCATATATTTCCCTTTCTAAAATTTTAAACTACGCGTTAAATATCAGTGTAGCGCTTAATGTTTTGTTCTTCTAACCTGCTGAAATAAAATGATAGCCTTTTAAACTTAATGGGTTAGTAAAATGACATACTGGGCTGTATTTACCCTGAACTCCATGTAGATATAAAACATAATTTAACACCATTATGTATTCTTTAAAAACACCTTCAATTTATTCTTTGCATACAAATAGCATAAGTACTAAAATCAGCCTCCAGTCTTTCTTTGCATAGCAGCAGTCACAATGGCAAAGTAAAGGCAAAGGGAAGGCCAGCTCTTGGAGTTTATGACTTATCAGTGTGCTGCTGCTGCTCCTTCATTGGCCAATCAGGAGGCTGCATTTGGGGAGTTGGCACTACTGCATTCCTTAATGCTAAAGTGGTGTCACACTCTGTTGTTTGGATCAAACAAGTAGCCGAACAGAATTATAAATCTATTGACAGATAAGATAGTTCACATGTGCAACACTGTGGGGGGAATTTAACAAAACTGGAGCAGACAGAATCTAGAGCAGTTGCCCATGGTAACCAATCAGCATCTCTCTTCAGTTTGCTCAGGTAAGATTTGAAAATGAGACGGAGAAGCTGATTGGTTGCAGTGCAAATCTAATCCAGATTTTGTCTCCTCCAGTTTTGATAAATTCCCCCATTTGTATTTAGTTGTTTGCTGTCAGCACAAAAAAAGGAGCAGACCTGGAATAAAAGTAGAAACCATAGAACACTTGCCTACAAAAAAACAAGACTTGCCTACAAAAAAACAGGTCCAGTTTATGTAAATCATCCCCTTTAAGTTGCACACGTCTGCAAGGAAAAAATGTCAAGTATCTCAAGCTCAGGGTAGGTATATTACAGAGACTACCATGTGAATAATGTCTGTCTGGACAGTTTGCCATTGGAAGCAAACTATTCATCTCCTGATGGAGGGGATGGTTGCTGAGATTCAGTCACATGTCAAATGACCAGGATGCAGTAGATGCAATGAATTGGCTATGTGCACTCAGCAGGTCATTCTCTTGCACAACTCTCCAAATCAATGAAGATGAGGTAATCCATAAGATGAGGCATTTGTTAGAAGACCCAAGGCATATGCCTCTTGTGTATGAACCATGCGCTGTGAGCCATTTACATTGCAGAGGGCTGTGAGTATAACAAACACACAGATTACAGGACCAATATTAACAGGGCAAATGGAAGACTTGTGAGGCACAGTTATCAACTTAGATGTCAACACAATTTAACACTATTTGCCAAATCACATGGATGAATGAAACAAATCTGACAAGAGATAAAAATTTAACATTCAAAGGACATCCCCAACATTGCATGTTTTTTATTCTCTACAAACAACATCGGTGACATGTATACTAGAATAGTCGCATGCGCACAACATGTTTAATAAATTCAGTATTGAAGTGTTTTAGATTTCAGTCGTATATTATGTTCATCACATAAAATGCTTTTCTTACAATGAGTACAGGTCTCCATCACTAAGCTGCATTCAGCTATAAGAGCGGTGTGTAGATCATACATTTTATGTTGCTTTCATTTCAGAGATAAAGCTCCAAAATAGGCCTTTTAATCCTCACTTCTTAAATTCATACTCTTCAAGCTTATGCCTTCAAAGGCAAGGCTGGCAAGCTGAGTGTATAAATGCATATAATAGAGGATGCCGAAGGAATATTTATTACTTGAATTGTATTCTGTACTCAAGGCAATTCACAAACTGTTTATGGACACTGTACTGCATTTACACACTTGTAAATGCCATGGAGATTAAACTGTGAGGTATTACATTACAGAAAAATGAGTTATAGTGAATACAGTCTCATTTCCAAAAGCTGGAATTCAGAACTTTACTAATATACCATATTTCCTAGAAACCGGGGCAGCGGTTTAGCAAGTGCTTCTTGATATTAGTTAGGCCCCTCATCAGTACCACCTTTGCGAACAGTTTTGCTTCTCTACAGTGCGGTTGTATCTATGATCTATGTCCATTACATTACTATGTTTGGTATAATTGTATTATATTGCAGTGAATTACTGTGTATTGCCATCTCTTAACCTGTTACAAGGCATGTTTGCCCACTAAAACCACGGTAAAGCCCTGGTGTGTTGGTGAGTTCAAATACTACCTGAGTGGGTCATCACCTCTGTTAACAGAAGGTCCTACTAAACAAGCATCTCCTCTGGGGATAGTGCAAAATATATAAATGCATTGACGGACACACTTCTTTTATATATCACCCCAATACTAGTTGGCAATCAAGCTAATCTAGCCAACCTTTACAACATTTATAGTATTGATTTAGTAACTTTAGAATTAAACTTTGTTCTATGAACCTGAATTAACCCTTCCCCTATGGTGCTTTTGCTACTTTAACCACCCAGTGTGTTGCTTCTGTATACATCAACATTTTAGTGTGTGTAATAGGATTAAAGGGGTCCTAAAGCCTCTGGGTTTTTTTTGCCTGTATCTACTGCTGATAAGCAGTAGATACAGGCAAAAAGTAAAAAAAACCGCTTTAACAGAGGTTTAAACTTACCTAGTTATCGCTGCGCGCACCCGCACGAGAATCCGGAACTGCTCGTGCGGCCGCCAAGGATCTTGGGGCGGTCGCATGCGCAGTTCGGATTCTGGGGCGGGAGACGAGCAGAGACGCAAGGTAATTCTATGGACGCGTGCACCCGCATGCAAACACCATTGGATCGGAAGTGTCTGCAAGCAGAGAGGAGTCAGCGCTGGATTTGAGAGCCGCCGCACCGCTGGAGGGACAGATGAAAACATCAGGAAAGAAGAAGATCGGACTAAGAGACATAATTTATGGTAAGTGCTAACATTAACATGGGGGTGGTGGAAATTTTTTTTGACTTTAATGTCACTTTAATCGTGTGGTTATATGCTAAGTAGATTGATTTTTACAATTTAAGCATGGTTCAAGATAAATGTATTGGGTCTTATTTTTACTGATATTTACATGCTGATTTTATAAAGACATGGGAGTTGAAGACTTGAAAATTAATTTGAAAGCTCGCATATAAAAAATTAGTTTGAGAATACCATGGGATCGACAAATAAAACTGTTTGTAAGTTTGTGATCTTTTGTATAAGTATTATTGGCACAATCAATATATACAATAAAGGGTGAAATAAATGTTGACCTTTAATAAATAGGTCCCATAGAGTGAGTGTAATTAGTAAATCCTTTAAATAATGTAACTGTCATTAAAATCATAGTTCTCTTCAAGGCAAACATTTGTAATGCACACCTTTGGGCCTTGCATAATAAAAAAACGTGTATGTATTATATTATTTACTTTTAGTGATCCCCAGTAGCACTGCACAAAGTAATACATGTTAGGACATAGGGAAAACAAAATATAACAGAGGAGGGTAGTGTAGATAACAAAAAACTTAAATGTCCCATGGCTAGTACAATTGTTTGGCAACACTTGCATAAACAGAAGAGAGGGTCTTGCAATACATGCTTATCATCTAGAGAGTGAAAGAGAACTCACAGGCTGGCCAGGTTCATCACCACCAAGTATTCTAAAGCCAAAGCCAGACTCTTGCCGTCGAAGGTGAACATCCAACTCCTTGAAGTCAGGACCTGTTGACAAACAAAATAGCTTTTAATGCTTACAATGTATTAGACCTTCAGCACCACATTCACATTACAGTGAGATAATACAACTACTTTTATCTAATGATATATGGTTCATGCATAATATTAATTTGGCATGGATTACAACACAAGCAGTAATGGACTGTTCTACAGTAACACAGAAAAAAACAATGTTGTTTACCTTGTTAATTACATTACACAGCAAATCAAAAAGGTTACTTAGAGGTTAACTAAAGTAGTCATGATTAGAAAAGATGAAAAAATGGTATCACAAGCTTTTTAAACATGTTTTTTCTCATTAACACCTAATGTTCAGGGTTTCAAACCAAATTATAAATATTTAGTGATTAGTATATGGGGATGCCGAGAAAAAAAGAAGCATACACAATCATACACGTTTTCATTGTATATAACCAGTTACATATGTTCATTAAGATTATTTTCTATATTAGAATATAGATTGTGTTGCACCCCCTTGATTTGCAAATGATCCAAGATGATGGCTCACATATGTCAAAATTCTTTCCTTGTATGCAAATCCAGGTACTGGCATGATCACAAATAGATACATGCCCTATACAGAAAATGATAGTCTTCTGCAACTGACATGCAGATATATACATTACATATCTACACTTGAGAGTGCTGAGTGATGGCATGCTATTTTTGCACATTGCTGTCACACTGTCTTAGGAAACTGTTCTCTATCTTTGACTTGTTTCCGGTGTTTTCTATCATTATGAAAGACTTTAATCCCTCTCAAACTTTTACTGCCTCAGCAAGCGACATCTTTATAGTTTTAAAATTATATCAAGCTTGAGCATATATCCTAACTAATGTTGACCATTATATATTCTTACATGAAGTTATAATGTTTAAGTAGGTTATAGTTAAAGGCATTTTTCAATAAATTCATGAATTTAAAACCAGTGTAACACAAAACAATCTTAGGAAATAAGCTTGGAGATAGTGAGTGAGTAGTAAGCAAACAAGTTCCATTTGTGTAATATTTTGGTTAATCAGTTTAGTTTGAGTGTCATACCTGCACAAAAGAAACATCCCCAAGGTTAGGTTGCTTAAAATAGTTATATTGAATATATAGATAATAAAAATCAAAGTCAGTTGACGTTTGAAGGAGTAGAAGTTCATGTATGGGAACTAGAAGGGAAGCATGCTATGGAAAATGATGCTATGAAAATGATTCCTATGGTTGGTTTTTACCAGTTCACCAAGAATTGTTGTATTATAAATTGTTCTAAGTATTTAATAGAAACCTATTCTTGGAGTATGTTTTAAATCTACCATTCAGGAGAAGATGAATATTCTGCATATTATCTCACTTGGTGAGATAAGCCCAGACAAACAGCTTTTCTTGCTCTGTTTTAGTTGTCCTTACTAACGGCATTATGAAATAAAAGAATGTTGATTTTTTTTCAATTGAGCATATTTGACATTTTTTGGGGATAACATTAACCAGTTCCCTATCCAGGGCTTATCCTGTACATCATGGCTTTGAATTGGTGGCTGAGGATGATTTAGTAAAAGTGATCTGGGCAGCTGTAGAGCCATCCGATCACTTTTATGTAACTCTCTGGGTGCTGCCCTCTCCTTCCCTTCAGCAGAAGTAGTGGGCAAGGGAGACATTAGCAGTCTATGAGACCCTTGATGTCTCCATAAAGGGGTACCTGTCACCCGCCCAATGATATCACATAGGGAGCATATGAAGGTAAGTGAAAAAAAAGTGTTAAAAGATATAAATTTAGTAAAATACACAAAATATCACCCCCTCACCCCCATACACAAACTAATGCAAACACGTGCACACGTGTGTATGTAAACAACGATTGCGCAGCACATATTGGGTATTGCAGCACATGCCGGAATGAGAGAAATAATTCTACATGCCTCATTTACCATTAACTCTAAACTGATGAGCTGTAACAGCATTTAAAATGTCACCTACTGATAATTTGGGATACTGTATTTCTTGAGCCTTAGCTTATTTGGTATCTTTTTACTCAACACAAAAATTGGGGATTGCGTTGGTGTGCACTAAAATTCACCTTTTTTTTTTAACTAGAAACATAGTATAATCTTTTTATTCTGTGGGGCCTTTGCTTTCAAAAATACTGTATATATTCAGGGGGGTGGGGGGGTTTAAGTAATTTTGCAGCCAATAATTAAAATTTTTACATGAGTGCAAAAAATAAAAAAATTGCTCCAGAGGCAAACTGGTTAAATTAAAACTGGCTTTTACCGAGTCACAAAATTCAAATATGAATCATATTTTGATATGTATGGAAACTCACCATGAGCCATTCTCAGGTTGTCATTATATCTTAGAAGGAATGGCTGTAAGGCACGATCTGACCTTGCTGAGGACAAGCCATTTTCTGTGGGCTGCAAACTGTTCTTTTAACTACTAAGTTCAAGCTGGCTTAACACAAGTAAGTACAATAATAATCAGAACAGGTTTTCAAACTGGCCTGTTGGTTCCTACTGAGGGTGATTGTGCAGTGGCTGTGTATAGCACTTCAAGCATAAGATGCTGATCTGTAGCAAGATTAAGCTTCTTTTACCAGCAGGTACTCCTAGCTTATGATATGGAAACGCACTTAGAGCTTATCTGTTCAACATTCCCATGACAACATCTCATACTGCGTGGGATAGAAGGTGACCCCAAAACTGGTGCTAGAGTATTAATACCTACTTGATATTGCAGACATCACTATTCATCTCCCCCTATTTTGGTGCCCCTATATCTATCTGGCCTCCTTAATTTCTAGTAAATATGGCAGTGCAAGTACATGGCTCCAACAGGAATAAGGAAAATGTGACAAGACAATCATGACTGAACTCTATTTAGAGGAATGACCACAGGACACACATTTAGGTTAGGACACAGAATGGTGGACACATATTTCACAGGACAATGTGTGCTGAAGAATACTTGCCAGAAGGATCCGCTCTGAAACCAGCTCTGGGTGGCACTTGTTCTGAATAGGAAGATGAGGAATTTCACGTAAGAAAGAGAAAACTCTAAATGCACATCACCTCATGTAGGTTGTAAATATTTTATAATTGTATAAGGTGTATTTCAATGAAAGTGACATGTTAAAATTCCTAAGAGTTTTCTGTGCTATAAAATGTAGAATAACCATTAAAATAAACAAACTAAATAACAATATGAAAAAAATTCACATTTTCAAAGCAGAAAAACACAACTTCTGGACTGACAAACAATATTCTCCCACTCTGGGACTACTACAGACAAATGCTTAAAAAAAACCTAAAACAAATTATTATGGAATATAAAAATATTTGTTAGGTCTAACAAAAATTACTTGGCTGTGGGAAGATTGAAACTGGTACAACCGAAAAAGCTGCAACATATATAGAATTTAAAGAAGTAGTTAGGGTGCCATATTCATCTGAATATGAAAGTTATTTAATCTTTAATTTTCATCAGGAATAAAAAGTAATAACAAGGTTCAATGAGGATATCAAATAAAACTATCCTTCTGTCAGGCAACCCATACTAGTCAACCAGCAAAACATGAATAAACATATTAGCCTTAACAAGTAGTCAACATGACAACATAGGGAGGTGTTGTAGCAAAAAAAAATCCTTCCTACAGTGAACCACTAATTTAAGAAAGGGAACTTCAAACTTTTGTAATATTTTTTAATAATAAAACTTTTGTAATATACTATTCTCATTTATTGAAAATTGCACTTTTTTCAACATTTAAGTATCAGTTACAACAGACTGTTCTCTATATGGCAGAACAGTGCACAAAATAACCCTTTAGCTGGCATTACATTCGGTTCTGGTTGCGCGAGTATAGTGAGTTCGAAAAAAATAAAGCATCCTGCCATGAATCATTTTACATACTTGCAGCTTGATTTTGCACAATTTCACATGTGTAGCAAGTGTGACTTGGGGCCTTAATTATGTGCATGTGTGCATTAAATGTATGTGTGTTATATTTTATCAGTTGGTTTTCAATTGCCCCCATCCCCTACCCACATAACTATTAGCATCACATAGGAGCTGACATGTCCAACATGTGACAGTATACAGAGTTTCTTATCAGAGATCATTATATTAAAGAGTCCCCAATCTGCTCACCTGGCTTCTGATGCCAGAACTCCACTTTTAGGTCAATAACTGCAGAAAGAGTTTGGTGAACAATAGTTTCAATGAGATGTTCTAAAGTTATAAAAGCTGCACATGGACAAGCAGTACTAAGTTATTCCTGGCCTGAGAGATATCAGTATGGTGTTTCTACTGCTAAAGATACAGGAATAGGTAAAAGAGATACTCTGCTAGTGCTAACTTTTTCTTTAGCGGGATTTATATGTAGGCATTGCTCATTTTTGATTATGTGGATTGCCATAGGGTACAAATGAATGTTTGCAATTTTTGAGATACGTAATATGTGTGTCCACCAAGGTGTATACACACAAATAACAAAGGACGCAGTCACATGCTCATTTTTATATAGATAATATGAGGGCTGGGTACATTACAAACACTAATGTATTACCTGGATAAATAAGAGCACAGCAGCTAGTACCTATCTAGTTTAGAGTGAAGTCAGTGAGAAGTATTAAAGTGGAACTCCATCCAAAACTAGTTATCAGTTGAGTGGGGACAGGTTTAACCTCTGGTGTGTTTTTATTGCTGGCTGTTTCACCACGGGGAAGATTCACTCTCACGATTTGTGCTGGTGGCCATTGTGTTCCACATTCGCACTAAACAGCGTGGATGAAGAAATCTGCACTGCTGGCTATTGTATTCAGACAGCTGCCGGCATCCATGTCTGCATGAATACCTAAACAGTGACTGCATCTGAGGATTTTCTAATCAAATTTTGTTGAGCTGGGTGGTGCCAACAGGACCACACATGGCTTGAATTGGCCCAAATTCAAACCATGTGCGGCTATCTTAATCCTCCCCTCCTCTATCCAAAACTTAAACCACAGTTTTGACATGAGTCTCACTTTAAATGTACATAAATATTCCTATGTTTATTGGTTGTTTATTTTCTTTCTGGTAGTGGAATATAAGATACAGAATGATCAGATACTTTGTTATAAAAAAGACACTATCAGAATGAGCTATTAAATATTTTTAGAACTAATATTTTTTTTTTTTGGTTTATTTCGTTTTATTGGTTTTCAAAAGGTAAGTACACATATCACAACACATTTACATGGCGCTACTTATCAAATTCAAGCGATTAATAACCGTATCAGAGAAGAAAACACTAGGCACCATGCAGAACAAATACATCGAACAGGGGGGGGAGACGCGGACGCACACAAAAGAGGGATAAGACATTGGGAGGGGAGGGTGCATTCACCTGTCAGTCATCTGGCTCCTACTGCCAGAGAGAAGAAGCTGATGAAGCAAATCTGTGCTTCATCAGCTTCTTTTGGGGTCTCCAGGTGACATTAGGGGTCTAGAGATCTAGAGACCCCTAATGTCTCCATAAAGAGGACCTGTCAGTGTACCTGTGCTATTATATAGGGGGATGGTATCCCCCTATGTAATAGCATTAATAATAAGTGTAAAAAAAAAATCTATATAAATAAAATTGGATGGGAAGGGGGTTTAACACCCCGGATGTCAACTGGTTAAATATCATGCCTGGGGGGGGGTCCCCCCTTAAACTGTGTTTAAAGTGGCGCATCTATATGATGTATAGAACCTGTTGCAGCAAAACTAACATTTATTATTATGAAAAAGAAAAAAACGTTTGGTTACCCCTCCCAAACTGGACTTACTATAGCCACACTAATGCAAACAACCCATCATAGCAATCCCGATTTTATTAATTATGGACAGATTTTAGCATCACTAATTTGGGTCATGTAAGAGTTTAATAACAAATCATGAGCCTAGCTTGGTAGCAGATAGATACCACCAATCATTTTATTGTTCCTGGATAATAGGCACCAAATATTTTACTATACATACTGAAAAAAAGATAAAAAGTCAGTATAAGAACTTAGAAGACTGCCCAACAATTATTCTAAAGATGCTCACAGACATTAGAAGGCAGTTTGAGATTGGGCAACAGTCTAACGCCTGTAGGGGACCTTCAGACAGTCCTGCACAACCATTTTCAAGGAAGTTAGAGATAGGCCAGGCTGAAAAATCTTGTGTGATTGCAAATGAAAAGAGACCGAGATGTTTTGTAGTCCTAACACACTTCCTGTTCCTTGTAATGCTGCTCCATAGATACAGTACAGTGACAGAAAGACAGATGTGTTACTAGCAGGTTAACCAGGTTAGTAAAGCTTTTTTATTCTTCAAAAACAAAACAAAAAACTTGAAAAACACAAAACTAATGCAGCCACCACACCTATGCTGCAATATATCATTTTTGTGGGGGTTTACTTTAAGGTTTGGCAGGCTATGTATCATTCTATTGAAAGATGATTTCACATTCTGTGTACCATGATTTATATAAAATTGAGATCTACATCTTTACATGATGTCCAGAATTATTTCATTTGCAGTGTAAATTAATCTATTAGATAGTCCACTTGCTCATACTGGATCATTACAAAACTGGTTGGTGGCCATATTTGACAGACTTTCTGTAATGCATTTTAGCAAGAGACATTAAATGCCAGCTGTGAGGAGTTCTTATCTGTGGTTTAGCTTAATCACAAAAACAAAATAATTCATTGTCGAGAAAGAAAAATCAATGTTGTTTTCTTCATTGAAATGAGCTTGGCAGCCAGGCTCTGTAGCAATTTCTAACACCTTCACCCAAGAGTGTATGATTGATGTCTCACTTAGAAGAATTCTGGCAGTAGTGCATTCACCTAAACTAATGCCAGCAACCATAGCACTTAATGACACGCCAGCACGATTCCATTCAATAGTGATTAATAGCCCAATACTTAAAACATTTTAAAAAACCATTGATTATAAAATAGGAGCATTTGGAATCATGCTAAATATGTGAACTGAATATATTGGAAATAACTAATGTTTTATAAAATGTCTGGAACAGGCTGGACCGTAGCAGAATACAGAATCTTGATATGGACATCTCACCAAGTATGAGCTGGAAACAATGATCAATCAGTGATGCCTACTGAACAACCATTATTGTAATGACTTTAATGGCTGGTACATCTGAAGAGGTCAAGATTCACAACAAAAGAATGTTTGAAATACATTATTGTAAATCATTATCGATGCATTAAAGGTGGACTTTTTATTTTTAGCCTACAATTATGCTAATTTGCAAAGGACGAATGACACTGCATTGCACCAGTCTGCTTTTCTTTCACAATGAGAATTTAACAATGCACTTCATGTTCATATAGCTGTAAAATAATTATTTTTCAACAGAAAATCTGTAGGCTAAAGATTATGTTTATGGGGGCTGCAGCAAGTGTAGACCTGCATTTGCACTACAATGAACTAATTGCAATTCTATCTAAAAGATTAAAAAACTGACCTGTGAAACTGATTTCTAATGGAATTTAACCCCTGAGCTCCTGCAAGTGCATATGATAATCTGTCCCCCCATTCCTACATCATTAGATAAATTACAGACATGAACTCCTTTGTCTGGCGACGTACACTGTACGTCGTCAGTCACGAAGGGGTTAAAGGGAGACAATACCTGCTTTATTCAATTTAATTTGTTTCCTTTGGTTTGAAAGTTTACACACTTATATACAGTTTCATTTGTGTTTATTACTTGTATACATATTTTACAAATATTTATTAAAGGATATTGAAATGATGCTGTTTTTTGGAAAACATGTTGGGCCTTCTGATAAGAAAGTCCAGAACTAATTTTATGCTTTCTGGCAAACTTGTTAACATGTTGCTGTTTCTGTGAGTAAAGTGAGAAGGGGGTGTCAAACTCAGGTCTCTTTTTCGCAGTAAAACTGTAGCCTGAAGCTAGATTTGCTAAGAGACCCACCTAATGGTTGCCAGGGGAAAACATGAAATATTCATATTCAGAATGTTATATTCACCCACTTAAAAGGGTAATACAAATGTATGTATTTCTCAGTACTGAATGTTCTGTTACACAGTTGTAAAAATATGACACAATGCATAGTCATAGTTAGTATTCATATTAAGGTGAAGTGAGAATTAATATATTTCATTTTCCTTAAGCCATGTATTATAGCTGGATATTATACTACCATCTTGTGTGCATTTTGGTTGTTGCACCATGTTTTTCTTCCCTCCCATCTATGATTTATTTCCCCCTTCTTCAAGAACTAGTGTTAGTGTCATGGCTGCCTATAGCAGGACCACATGTGCATGCTAGCTTGGAAACATTATCCTTGACCTTCAAATGCCATCTATCCATTCATCTGCTGTATCCTGTTGTCTGCTGTAACCTACTGCAAACAATAAAGCTCTTCGTGGATGAGTTCAGCTATCTGATAAGGATTGTCTGCACTGATTATATCTGCTTATACAGGCTAAGCACAGAAGTCTCAGCAAGGGATACATCGCTAATACAACAATCGGAGTCAGAATACTGAACGTGATAAAGAAGACATATTAAACAAAAACACAACATCGTTTAAGTGTCCTGTGGCTATCAGGTGGTTGTAAACCGAATGGCCTTTATTTACAGTAATTGACCAGGCTAGGAAATGGAAAAAGTCCCATCATCTTGTAATAATAGTCCTCTTTAGTGGGGCCTACTTGGTCATAATGGTGGTGAGATGGCACCACTGTTGTGAAAGAGTATAGGCCGTGGCAAAAGTTGTTGTTTTTTTAGGCTAGGGCTGGTCAAAACACAAGATTATGCCAACATGTCACTCCTAAAAATATTTCAAGATTCAATATTTCTGGCTAATGCCAGAATTGCGTGGTAATGTCAGTAAAGCAAACTTGTTAGGCATAATCTAAAACTACTTCACAGTGATAAAAAAAATATTAGATAAAGGATTCAAGTCTTCTGTAAAAAATAAAGTGAAACAGGAACCCAATGATTAACAAATATGATAATTACCACAAACAATGGAAACTTGTTGCTAAGCCATTTTTTAATGTGTTTATCTAAGCATTAAGAATGCTTCCTGCCCACATTTGTACATTATAACACTTAATGAGGGCTTGAGATTGTTAGTAACATTGTCACTGATGCAATGAAGCAAAAATAACTTCAAAAGAGCATAGAGATTTAATACAATGACATGTTCTAGGTATTTTAAACAAGTAAAGAAAATATGACAAAACTGTGACAGGCTTGGCTATTATTGGCATTTTAAAGAAATGCATACATCATTTTAGCAGCAAACATTCATTTTACTTACGCCTACTTTCATAAATTGCTCTTGATTTCTCATAAAGTTCATAGGGGTCAGGTTTTCTTGGGTCAAAGGCCTCTGTAGAATCAGGAAATGAACCTCTGTGTAAGGTTGGTGGATATGGTAGATTGGGTGGTATTGATGGTGCTGATAAACTAGTCTGGGGGCTTCCTTGATTCTCCCAACGTTCCATCATCTGCAATACAAATACATAATGCCTTTTAATTACATTAATTAAATTTTCTCATTGTTATAACTGTGTTAAAGGAGAACTATGGGGTCAGGGCTTTTCCCCATAGTTCTCCTTAAGGTAACGGGAGGACACAAACTAGCGTCCTCCCGTCACCCTAAGCTCAGTATACCGCGAGCTACAGCTCGCGGTATACTGAGACGCTGGAGCGAATCCCGACATCAATGTTGAGATCCACCCAGCTGCGTGAGTGACAGCTGGCTCTGCCTATCTAGAGGCAGAGCCAGCTGCACCCGCCCCCTCCCCCGTCCGTTCCGCCAGTCAGCGCTGGTGGATCGGAGCGGGGAGGGGGGAATCCATCCCCTCCCCTGTCACGGCAGAGAGCGGTGACAGGATCGAGAAGTGAGCGAACACCAGCATGTGTACGCTCAACTGGAACAGCTTGAATATTAAAAAAGTATTAACAATAAATACTTATTTGAATTTTTTTTATTATTAGAGTAAGGAACTTAAAGTGACATTAAACCCTCAGATTTTTTAACATAAACCAATACTGTAATGTGTGCCTTACTGTAATCCATGGTTGTTTCCCTTCTCTTTGCTGCTCTTCCTTTTAAATCTGTATCTGTTCTCATGCTCTGCAGAACTTCTGTTTTGCAGCAGACTGCCTTGTCTCTGGAATGGATACATGGTGTCTGTGTGTACGTTTGTAACTTGAGCCAGCACTACAGGAAGAGGCACTGAGCTGCAAAGGGAAGTTCTCCCCAAGCATGAGAAGACATGAGGATTTAAAAGGAAGAGCAGCAAAGAGAAGGGAAACAACCATGGATTACAGTAAGGCACACATTACAGTATTGTTTTATGTTAACAAATCTGAGGGTTTAATGTCACTTTAAACCTTTCTCTGTAAACGTGATTTACAATATAATTTAGCCGTGGACAATTGATCATCAAACTGTATGCCTACTTTTGTGCTGTTCCACCCATGAGTTTGTATAAACAAGGTATACAATCAAAACCATCAAAACCCTTCCAAAATCCAAACTGTCACATTTCGTTCACAGTTTTCAGGATTTAAAAACGTTTTCTTGAAAACTGTCATATTTCCAGCCTTTGTTTAGCTAAAACTGTCACACCTGCCATAATAAGATGCAATGTTTTTGCAAGCATTGCCTTTACTTTTCTCCACTTCAGCAAATTAAATTATGTGCATTGGTTGCATTCAAATATATACAGCATTTACACAGAACTAGAAGTTTTGCACTTTTATAAATAAATACTATACAGCAGTTTAGAATACAATCTGCGAATTTAGCAATCCCAAAAACAGGAATATCAATAAAAGAGATTACTTACAGGCTTGGAACTTTTCCACGGAGAGAAGAAACCTGAAAACAAGTAGAGCAACAACTTTAAGTACGAACAACAATCATGAACTGTTACAGATCCTGGTTTTGCAAAGAAAAAAAACTACAGTGTAAGACGAGTGTAGAAAAGAATTAATAGCAATCTTGTTTTTGAAAATACCAGTTTTTAAAGATACCGGTAAGATGCCTAGTGCAGTGCCACTTTGCAACAAATTAGAAATCATCTTTCATTCATCTTACTACATTAAAGCTTAGCTATTTCATATTTTACAATCAATTTTAGCATCTCATTGGTCTCAAGTGCATGGTTGCCATAAGTGGAAACATCATGCTGTTTATGCAGGTCAACACACATTCACCAATGCACACGTACCCAGTATATAAAGATGCCTACTATAGTGATCTGATCCTGGGAGACTTTAAGTAAGATCTGATAGATGCTACATAGTTACATAGTATTTGAGGTTGAATAAAGACATTAGTCCATCAGGTCCAACCCCTTAGGATCTCATTCTAGCAGTACCTGTACCCCTGTTGAACCAATGATCTATAAAGTGGCAAAATTATAGACTTGTCCCTGCAGTACATGACCTTCTTAATACAGGACAAGATCCTGCTAGCTTTGTTTACAGCAGCCTGGCACTGAAAGCTACCTTTCGGTTTGTTGTCTACAATGACCCCCAAATCCTTCTCCATTTCTGACTTCCCTAGCGGCATACCCATAATTGTATAACCCATTTGTTTATTTTTATGTCCATAGCGCATTACTTTGCATTTATCGACATTAAACCTCATCTGCCACATTAATGCCCACTCCCCTATTTTATCCAGGTCCTCCTGTAATGTTATAATGTCTAAGTCCGTGTCGATTACCCTCCCAATTTTGGTGTCATCCGCAAACACGGAAATATCGCTGTTAACACCCTCCCCGATGTCATTAATAAATAAGTTGAACAATATGGGACCCAGCACAGAACCCTGAGGCACACCGCTCATTACACTAGCCCAAGTTGTAGGTTTACAACAAGTACTTTGATCTGGCTTGTGCCTGACATTAGCAGGCAGCTATGGCATTGCCTGTGCCTCTGGAGAGTAATCATTTATTTGAGGAGCCATTGATCCTTATGTACCCTATGTAGAATGCAAGTGACATCACTTCCGGGTTCAGTGATCTGAGCGGAGATCAGCTGCTGGATGTGTAATCTTCCTCTGATCTAATAGAACAGATGTGCAGCGCCAGTCCCAGGCCAGCATGGAGGACAGCAGAGTCCAGAATAGCGGAGGGCCAGACCATTATAAATAGGGAAGCAGGTTGTTTACCACGACAGTAGAAGTGATTTTGTTCTAAAGATATCGGTAAACAACGCGATTTAACAGCCTTTAAACGTGGGATAATCATTGTTGGCGCTCAAGCCATGGAGCAAGTATCAGCAAAACAGCAGAATTCGTTAAATGTTCAAGAGCAGCTGTTGTTAAAGTGTTTAAAGACTGTCAGCCGAAAATCTGGGTCTGAACGCGCGAATTGTGGCCGTCAGCGACTCGTCAATGTTAGGGCAGAACGGAGAGTGGCAAGACTGGTACAAGACAACAGAAGGGCAACGGTGCAGTGTCAGATTCTTCGCATCACCTTTCAACATCATGTGGAGTCACGAGGCGGTCCAACGAAGTCATCTCATAGAGTCATCTAGTGGCCCAACGAAGTACTGATGTGGTGGCCATAATAATCTGGTCGCTCAGTGTATACGCAATTGGGCAGTTCTATTGCTGCCTGAATGCTGGTATTTAAACAGCCATCACTGTGTGGTTAAAAAAGCTACAGTTGCACGAGAGTTCACGCCCACCCGTATTCAAAAGTGACCCATCCGGCCATTTATTTACAATGGCCTGATGGGAAGTGGTTTCAGAAACTCTGCCACCATTTATTTTGACAAAAATCTTCTCCGTATAAATATATGTGCATCTAACATATTTTATGTATGTTATTTACCCCTAGAAGCCTTTATGTGCATATACAACTAAATTATCTGAAACTGCTGCTTTGTAACACATCTTGGATGTCAGCAGCCCCAGCAGACTCTTTAGTATTCCCTCTCCCAGTAGCTACATAAAAAGTTATGTAGGGAGGTGAGAGAAGGGGTGATCCTGGGTCAGCACAGAAAGAAAATAAACATTTTTTTACGCTCCTAGAAGAGGAGAGGGCTATGACGTGCAAGGAAGGAGGGGGCTATGCTAGGGAATTTACTCTCCTTAAGTAGTGCATATTTTAAAGGCACATTACAAGTAAATAAAAACATTTATGGGCAGGAAAAACGTTACAAGTATGCATTCAAAAATACTTTTTTCTATGTTTCGATCTGCAAATTTTTATGTTGGTGTCAGCCTCTTTAAAAAAAAACACAAGTTTGTAGCATAGCAACAAGAATATCACAACACAGCTAATATACTAGTTTTTTTGACAAATAACAAATTTATAGTTGTGATACACTAAGTACTTTCATTAAGCTCCCTCATTAAAATGATAAGAAATATATATAAAGCAGAACTAAGTAAGCTACAAAAGGATACATAAGTTTTATTACCACCCAGGATACATTCCCAGTGCAATTTCTACACACGACATGTTGTAATTTAATGTTATTAGAAATTACCTATTCATTTCAAATCTGAAAATGCTGCATTTTTCTATAACTGTTTAAAAAAATTTAATGCAATATGATAACCTGGAGGTGTTCTGTATATCATTGGTGTACCGAATGCCCCCAGAAATATTACTTGTGTGAATGACTCAAGGTCTGCACTAAAATACAAGTAAACTTTTAGGTATACCCTGCAGTAGAAATTGTATTTTTTGTGAGATACTCCCTAAGGGTTAACTACTTCTAAAGGGATACCAACACTGCATCTTTACTCATTAGAACACTGAAAGTGCATCAGGTGGTTATAGCGAACCTAGACCCTCCCATTTAGGGAACAGGTTGGAAAGGACATGGTGAAACAAACAGCTTTTTCTTCAGACTAGAAAAAGGTAGGAATCTGCAATAAAGTTTGTTCAAACCCTTGCAATGTACATTGATCACCCAGAGTGATTTTTTTCTCTCAAAAAAAGTGCAGTACCACTTTATCAAGAGTAACACATGTATGTACAACACTAGGCCTTGACAAGCACGTTTCCCTTTAACATTTGCGCCAGTCTCAGCCCATTAGCTTCAGTGACAGCACGCTTCCCCACTCTGCAATGGTTTCACTGCATGCTGCCCTATAGCCTCTGCTCAATGAGCACCACATGAAGGCGCTGAGACAGCTAGGGCTTTTCCAATAGGCAACCCATGCCTACCCCTTGTGTTGTAGCAGGAGGGAACCTTGGCAACCAACTGCTAACTTGTACATAATGAAAATGTGCTTCAGTAAGATCGGAGCACCCTTCCAACCCATGATCACCAATGCAAACACAGGTATACTAGGACGTACAATCCTGCAGAGGCAACTCCCTCCCACCTTACATCACCTACAAACTACAGGTGAAACTCGAATAATTAGAATATCGTGCAAAAGTAATTGCAGTAAGTGCTGCAAAAGGGGCCCAAACCAAGTACTGAGTACATATGCATGCTTGTACTTTTCAGAGGTCCGATATTGTTCTATGTACAATCCTTGTTTTATTGATTGCATGTAATAATCTACTTTTTTGAGGTTGTGGATTTGGGGTTCTTGGGGTTTTCATGAGCTGTAAGCCATAATCATCACAATTATGACAAATCACGGCTTAAATTATCTTGCTTTGCATGTAATGAGTCTATCTCATATATTAGTTTCACCTTTTAAGTTGCATTAGTGAAATAAATGAACTTTGCACGATATTCTAATTATTCGAGTTTCACCTGTATTGTTCCATATTTCGTTATCAGTTACTGCATTAGGGTTACTGAATTGGAAACATTAAAGAACTCCAGGAAAAAATTATTAACCCTTTCCCGCGCACTGCACGGGTTAACTGCAAATTTCTGTCTAGTTAAAAAAAGTTATACTCACCTGAACTGTGGAGGCGGCTTGTTCATAGACCGGTCCTTCCGGCCTCTCTCCGCCTCTGGTGCAGCGGTCTAAGGTCCTGAAAAGCATCACGTCCTATACACTATTTATAGACGTGAGGCCACTGATGGACATTTCAATGCTGCAATTTAGGAGGAGAGACGCTGGACAGAACATTGTGACAACTGGCTGACTTGGAGCTTCGGGAGGAGTATAACTTTGTTGTTTTTGCACCTAGACAAAACGAGCACTTAACCCTTGCAGTGTGGGAGTATTCCAACTGCAAGGAAAATATAAATGTTTTCTTTGAAGTGAAAATCTGACTAATCACTACGTTTTTCCTTCAGATGCTTTTAAATGGGAGGCCCTATATCTTTTTCTTCAATATTTCCCATACTGTTGGTATAAATAAACAGAGATAACGATTTTTATTTACTTTAGCCTTCATTTTATAAGGAAAATATTTTCTTGCCATAAAAATACACTTGCAAGGGCTGCAGTTGTTTCTCCCACAGCTTTTTGTTCAATACAAAGAAGTGAGACACCGAAATTGAGTTGGTTGTATGAGATTTCTGGATCAGTGGAACGATCAACCTTTGGTTTTCCCTTACTGAACTGCTGACAGGGATGAATGCAAGAAATATTGTGTGCCCTTCAAAGTCCTGATACTGGCCATTTTCCTTTTCTATGTTAAGGTGGCTGATAATTTTGATATGAAAGGCTACATCTACCTATCACATTCGTGTACTTTAGTCTTTTATGAAATGACACCTTTAAGCCACAGAACTGTTTCTGTCTTAGGAATATCCGTTGCTGCCTATTACATGTCACAGATGTTGCCTCTTATTTGTAGACAGAGAAATGGTTCAGTGTGTATGACTGACATTTCACTGTATGGTAGTTTTCTCAAAAGTATAATAATTCTGCCAAATGTAATTAACAGCAGAGGGGTGATGAAACATTTCTCATTTTACATGTGTCTGGAATGCAGAGATAATATGCTATAGCAAGGGAAATAGTAATAGTTTATTGAACGCAACAAAAACAAATGTAGACCAGTAATTACAGTATTTTTTAACACAAATGTGTGCACAGCTGTATGAAGGTTATGGTGCTTACAAAGTTCATGCAATAAAATTGCACAAACATTTATAAAGAACTAGTCCACCAAAATGCCATATCTCGGTTTAAGGTGGACCATGGTTGAATAAATACATTTGAAAAATCAACTTAGGCCCCTTCATATTGGGCAACACGGATGTGCAGATGTGGGGATCCAAGCACAAAGATTTTGATCCTGGTGTCACCAAAGTCCTGGGTGGCTTAAAGCAGAGCTTCACTGAATAATCACATAACAGTCTGTAAGACACATGTGTCAAACTCAAGGCCCAGGGGCCGAATCCGGCCCACCAGGCCATTTCCTAGACTTCTACTTTCAGATCTAGGTATTAAGTTATTACTAAAACCAGTGATAATCGAATGCAGAGGCAATTATGATAAAGATTAGATACATTTATATAGTCTTACAGATACCTTTGAGGGCAACCATAATGTTAATGCGGCCCACGATTAAATTGAGTTTGACACCCCTGCTGTAAGAGAATGCTTATATAGAATGCCTCAATACCTTTCCTGTAGAAAAAGCTGCACCAGGACCCTTTCATGGCTGGCCACAAGCCTGAAGTCCTAGGCAATGGGCCATGTGATCTTTTCATAGAAGGTCAAATAATATGACATTTTATATTTTTTGAAATCACATAACTAAGTGCTTAGTCCTTCAGACATGTGGACAACCTGAAATAGACACAACAGCTGGATTGTTTCTAGAAAATATATTTCACCCCTTCTATTATTTCTTAAAAGAATACGCAGGATTCATCCACCTGGGTAAAAATCCTGTTCCAGAAAAACAATTATTTAATGGGTCTGTATAACCAGGGGATTAGGTTACCAACATATACAAATAAATTGACATAAACAAGTTAAAATACATAATCAAACTATTCATTAATGCCATGGGTCCCTCATTAGGTCTTACCAATATCATAAATGTCACCAAATATTTAATTTCCCACCACATGACAAGTATTATACTAAAACCCAGGCACCAGCATGATCCAAATGTATATAACAATGTTAATTCAACCTAGTCAAGAACACCCAAAGTGAAATACCAACTGGTGCTGCCAAGGGTGTTCTGCTGGCAGCTGGATGTATAAAACACCTATATACGTTCTTCCATAAGTTCTTATAGGCCCTCTCTGTAGAGCCAGTTGTATTCCTCATCTGCTTAACCACACTAGTAATAGGTATTCACAATAACAGAAACAGACATGGCAGTCTTTCTATCAATAACTGCCACACTTGTCCTTCATCCATAACATGCAAAAAGAAATATTCATATAAATGAAACAAACACATATTATTAATAGTCCATATCAAGCATGCATACCAGTTTCTGATAATTGTGCTGTATAAATGGCATAGATGCACAACAGGATCTATGTATATGAAATAGAAAGTGAGCTCCATTGTTATGATGTTTACAAGCATGAAATCAAAGATGCGAAATGATAAACTGCAGTCTCACCAGTACAGCATGATATCAATTGAATAAGTGTTTCAGTTCAGTGAATCGATCAATGAATATTTCCCTTTGGGTTAAAAAGCAGCAACCTAATCATTTAAAAACCAACATATGTGGTGCACAGGGGAGTACATTTTTTACGGCACCCACACTACCCTCAGAAAAGATTACTTTATTTTAAAATCAGACGTTATAGCTAGAGGTGCACCAAAATTGACATTTTAAAACCGAAATAAAAAAATTGTATTTTTTTTCTAATTTTTTTAATATTTAACTGTTTTTATTTTTTATAAACTTTATTTTTATTAATTTTTTATTAAATATTTCTATTTTTTACATTACTTTTAGGGGCTTCGGGGAAATATTGGGGCTCTAAACAGGCCCCTGATATTTCCCTTTTAAAATAGAAAAAAAGATTGAGAACACAGAGTCCTCAATCTCTTTTTCTGAGTCCCCTGTTATCAATAAACAGAATCCTCTGTGAGTGTTCCTGTTCATTGATAACATGAGGACATTGTTTGTTTAGTATAACTACAACTATGAATGAACATGAGGTGATGTAGATCACTCCCATTCATTCATAATCGAGGCTATAGTTAACATACCCTATCCTCAATTATGTACAAACACTCAGCGATCACTGATAGCTGAGTGTTTGTACCTGGCTCTCCTCTCTGACACGCTGTCACAGGAGGCTGAGCGAGCGGTGTAGTGAGGAGAGCCCAGCCTCCTGTGACAGCGTGGCCTGTCTCCGCCCCCACACCGCTCTGCCAATCTCTGATAGGATGCTTAGCGGTGTGTCACACTTTCTCTCCTCCCCGCTAGGACACAAAGCAGCGCCCCGCGGGGAGGAAAGAAAGCAGGGATGCGCCGATGTATTGGCAGGAAAATTGCACTTTCGGCATTATGTCAAAAGTGCAATTTTCAGCCGATATGTTTCGGCGGCCGATATATCGGTTCATGCCTAGTTATAGCCTGATACATGTATGTGGAAGCTGCAGGGCTGTGTAAAGTTCGATAAACGACTTTAAACGAATATTCGACTGAAACCCTAACCCTTTAAGGTATGATGAACCCCCCCGCAAAAAAATTTTAGTTTTATAGTCACACATTACAAAACATGAATGTTTGGTCTGTGAGTGACTTTGTAGCTGCCACGCTCTCTCACTTGAGCTCCCTATCACTCTGTCACTCATGCACTCTCCTTAAGGGCCTATTCACACCCCATCCAGATCATCTCCAGACCCAAAATGCATCCTAATGTATCCCTGTGCTATTTCTGGCCTCTGTTCACACCAACACAGTCCGTACCAGACCAGAAAAATACTGCATGTCTCATTTTGCCTGGTCCGGAATGCATTGCAGCTTCGGGCAGGTTTACACCATTTTCCGGACCAGATCTGGTCTGGAAAATGGTGTAAACCTGCCCTTAGAACAACACTGCAGAGTGCTGTCCTACCGTAATCATTGAAAGTACAAACAGTGGAACATATTTGCTAATTAACTGAGCTGTGAGAAAGCTTACCTGGCAATTGCCTCATTCCTTCCTTTAGGCTGGGTTCACACCATTTCCCGGACCAGATCTGGAATGCAGTGCATTGCGTTTTTTCCGCGATTTTGCTGCGTTCCGGAGCTGGGTTTTTGTTGCTTTTTCTTTAGCTTAAAATGGGCCGTCAGGTGCATTCCAGTGCGTTCCATGCATTTTTGACGCGTTTCTATGCATTCCAGTCCAGACAAAATGAGACATGCAGTATTTTTCTGGTCTGGTCTGTAACGGACTGCGCTGGCATGAACAGAGGCCAGAAATAGCATAGGGATACATTAGGATGCATTTTGTGTCCGGAAACAATCTGGTCTGGTCTGGAGATGATCTGGATGTGGTGTAAATGGGCCCGTAAGTTCACACCTTTTTCCAGACCAGATCTGGTCCGAAAAATGGTGTGAACCTGCCCGCATTTCCAGTGCATTCTAGACCAGACAAAATGAGACCTGCAGTATTTTTCATTAGGATGCATTTTGGGTCCGGAAACAGTCTTGTCTGGAAATGATCTGGATTTGCTGTGAATGGGCCAGTGCATGATTAAAGAAAAGCCAAGACACAGGAAAATGCAGACTTTTTGCTCAATAAGTTTGAATGAACATGGATGGAACACAGTTGGAGGAGTGGTGTTATATTAAAATGAGTATAGGCCAATTAAGAAAGCAGGACTTACTGCACCTAAAAGAATGTAATCCTAAAATCACACCAAGCAGGGGCATAACAGATCATGGGACCCCATAGTACAATTTTTATGGGGGGGTCCCCAGCAACCTCCCTACTGTCATTGATACTAGCATAAGGTATGTCTAAATCAAAGATGTGGCTGAAGAGCTGTCAGCATAGTCAGTACATTTCTAGGGTCCAGTGCTGTGGACATAAGTTGTCAAGGAAGAGAGTGCATAAGTGCATGGAGTTAACTTTTAACAATCATTTTCCAGCTAACCACTCTGTCCTCAGTATCTCATTAGCTTAGCCAGTCTTTTGAGGCATCTCAGATCACAGGGTCTCAGTGTAAATTTTAAGCCCTCCTGAACCCTTCCACCTCCACAGCAAGCACGTTCTGAAACATGTGGTCTAGTAGTCAGTAAAAGAAAGAGTTGTAGTAGGTCGGTAAAGCATCTTTAGAGGCTAGTTCAAGTAATTGGCTCTATAGTCACACAGATCACTTGTGCTCAAAAGCCCTCTGCCTGTTCTAAAAATGTATACCAAGATCACTAATTGCATCTTGTACCATTGCCTCCATCTTGGGAAGGCTATACCATGTCTGTGTAGACTCTTAAAGATACACAAGGTAAGTGCCCTTCTAAGACCAATTGCCAGTAGCATAAACTCTGCCACATATGTAATTGCTAAGTATCTGCCTATTAAACCCCCCTTAGTTGGCAACACTGTACACCATATTCAGAACTCCAAAGAATTTGTCAACAGGGTATGTGGATTGAAGTTAGAGCCAGAAGAGAAAATGGTGTCCTATGTTGTCACATCCTTTTTCATTGGTATACTAATAGTGTAGGCTATTGAAACTGCAAGGATACATCTGAAACAAGAAAAGACTCTTGGCAGTTGAACTTAACTCAAGGCAGACCAAGTATGTTCTTTGTTGGAACTGTGTTTCAACAGGGCCTATTCACAGACAGAAACATGGCTGTACAATGGGGTCAATTGTATCTCCCATTGTAGATAACCTGTACATGGAGAAACTGGAGAAGGGAGCCCTAATTACTTTTAGAGGAATAAAAAACAAAGTGTTCAGGTATGTTGAAAGAATATGGGTCGATATTGAACATCAGAAATTCTTTATACCAGGAAAAGCAGAAACACTTTGAAGAAACACAAAAACTCAGTGAACTAAACATCACATTTTTCCAACATGAGGTGTACTTGTGGCTATACTGAATCCATTATCCAATTGATTCAGTATAGCCATAGGACTCCCTCATATAGGAAAATAAAGCAGACACAAAATATTAATAGCACTATTTTTAATTCAAAATACATAAAACCAGACATTTAAAAAGGAAGTCTTATTTTCCACTATTCCTTTTACCAAAAGGAAGTTAAGTGAAATCTCCCCAATGGGGACATATGCCAAAATAAAAACCTGCCAGGGATTCTATTGCTTCCCCACTTTGTCCAAAACAAAAGAAAAGTTTTTGCTGGAGCCAGACTTCACACTACAAAATATCATAAATGTTATATCTTATTTAGAATTAAAATGTTCCTTTAAGCTCCATTTAGGTGATTGTGCCTACATAAAGTCTTTGTGAGAGGAACAAATTGGAAGAACGAGGTTTTCAGTATGAAATCAGTATGTTTTCAGGAAACGTTTCCTTAGGCACCCCCCTCCGTTCTTATAATCCCTCTGTTCAGTGTACTGTTCTAGCAGGTCACAAAGAAAGAAGCAGTAGGGTGACTAATCTGAGCAAAACTGTGATGAATTTTATTCTAACTTGTCACAGACAGCAGGGGGTTAAGCAATGTGAGACATGTATGCACACAGCAAAAAACATTAAGGCTGTGTCATCTTTTAGATGCTGTCCTTGGATGATGCCCATACTAGGGGTTGCTGACCATCTGGTAAGAATGAAAATTAAAATTAAAGAGAGGTAACAAAAAAGTCTTACAGCTAAACATTACTTAGTATGTATACATTTCACTTAAAAGGCCCGTTACCAAGGATGATGGAGAATGTTTGAGATATGAAATATTCACTATTATATGGTATTTCTCATGGATTTCAGTGGCGAATTCTCAACTTCTATACCAGGTTTTTTCACTCTCCAAGGTCAAGAGAACCCAACTGTGTGGTCTGATTTTACTTTCATTTTATACAATAAAAATGCATAAGGAGGTGTGGGACTGTTGCATGAAGTGTGAAGGGAAGGGGGATTAGAGACAAGAAAAACTTCTGAAGTCCTTTACAGAGAAAAGAAGCTTGTAAAAAAAAAAGGAGAAAATAAATAAAGGGCTCAACTGTAACAAAGGGTGGAGCCTATACTATTTTTAATCTGTGCTAGTGTACATTTCATGCATAGTGCTTAAAATGCAGTAACTACAATCTTGTGATGGCACAGGAAAGGCAAAATAAATGTGATGGTGATTAAGGTGGAAACAAAGTCTGTCAGATGCAATAACTCATTTGAGCTCAAGCCATAGCTGCAGGTTATATCGGAAATTGATCCTACTAAACATGGTAGCTGAGGGAAGGGTGCTTCTTTTGTTACAAAACAGTAGTGTCTGATGCAGACTGGGAAATCCCATTCAAAATGGGAATCCTGTTTAACATGTTCAAGGGATAAAGAAAATTGTAGTTGAACTGAGCTGAGAGCATTGCTTATCAGTGTTCAAAAGTGCACAGAAATGGAGGAAAATAGAGTACAATAGAATATTTCCTACTGCCTGTTATTTTGACACTTGCGTGGGAAACCTATGTAATCATGTTCATATAGTTTCAGTCATTGATTCCTATCTTAAGGAAAGCAAAGAAAACAGCTGCACACAGTTTAATGCTACATTATATGCAATGAGGGGAATTTATCAAAACTGGAGCAGGCAAAATCTTAAGCAGATATGCATGGCAAACAATCAGCTTCTATCTGTCTTTTTCAAATCTTAACTGAAGAAACTGAAGAGAGAAGCTGATTGGTTGCCATGCACAGCTGCTCTAGATTTTGTCTGCTCCAGTTTTGATAAATCCCCCTCAATATGCCCACAAGTACCTGACCATGTATGGTTTTAGAGTTTATTTAAACAATCATTTGCACATACATTTGTAGAGATTTTGTCTCTTTTCTGATGACATATGGTAGTGTAAAGTGCCACAGCTAACCATACAGTACTATTCTAGCAAGACCTAATTAGGTGGGAAAGGATGGGACGTACTGAATCATAATACTGAATCATCAAATCTCATTAAATATACCCTGAAGAACTGTATGCATTTAAATAGAAATCCATCATCAAAAGTTTCTCATGATTTCTCAGGAACTATATATTCATTTCTCCAGAGGGCAGTAGGATAAGAGACCTAATATGCACATTTGCATAGCATCAATCCTGACATTTGATAGAAAAGTGGTCTGGTATCATTATGCTGAGATGGCTCTGAAGTTTTCTAAGTCATTGTTCTCGTACTTTACTGTACTAAAACTTTTACCCTTTACAGGCAAACCTGAACTGGTCCATAATAAGACACAAGCACCCATGTACTTTTTTCACCTAACACTGGATCTAATAAGAAAAAACAAAGCAAGCACATAAGCTACTGTAAAGAAATGAAGAAAGATCGTGTCGTCTTTCCAGAGAGCGCACATTCATCTTCATAAATATTGGCTGACATAACATATCCAACAAATGGAAGACTTCTGTAGCAGGTGACTGCAACAACATTTACATAATTACATGTACATAGACTCATACCTATCAAGTTAAGTCTCTCAATGCCTGCTGGTTTGGTTCCATTTACCAGTACCTTTTGTCATCTGCCTTTAAACCAGTTATTTTTCCATATACAAAACACCCCCCCCCTTTCCCCCAGGAGCTTTCATCTTCAACTTCTGAATCAGGGCAATATGCAGAACATCATCAAATACTTTAGCAAAATCCAAATATATCACAGTAGCTTTTCCAACATAAAGATTCAAGTGTACATCCTCATAAAAACCTACCATGTTATATGTAACCTCTTTAACAAACTCATGCAGATTATCTGTTATTAGATTGTTCTCTATTATATGTTGTTACACGTTATTCCTGAAAATGTTTCCTGAAATGATTTACACACAACTGGTTTCAGGCATACTGGTCAGTAGTCTCCTGTATCCAGCTTTTTACCTTTTAAATAATGTTATAACATCAAACTAATATAGCATTTTGCCAGTTACAAATGACAAATCTAGATGAACTCTGCTTCCATTAGTGGTTATGATGTGTGTTACTTTGTAGTTTTATTTCTAATAAAGCCTTGGAACTTGGAAGGTGCGTGGTGTAATATTTATCTCCTTTGGCACATAGGTGATTTTTCAATTTTTTTTGCACTTTGGCTCCATCTAGTGACAGTAATGCGCTGTGAACGTTATTTGCTCATCTTTATGCTGGGCAAATTATAAATCAGTCCCCAAGTGAGCTTTACTTTTGGTAAAAAAAAATCAAATCCTCTCAAGGCTATATACCGTACATAAGCATTTTAACAAATTTCATTTCAGGTTTTTACCTCTTTGGTACTGTTGATACTCGGGCATCTATATAACCCCTCCAACTCTATCGGGTTGATTTACTAAAGGAAAATAGGCTGTTCACTTTGCGAGCGAATGTGCAATTTGCGAAAGGGAATTTTCCCTTAGGTTAGTTAATCTGGGGAAAATTCTCTTTGCAAAGAATACCCAATCACATGTGGGTAAAAAATTAAAAAAAATAATTTTTGCTTGCACATGATTGGATTACAGAAGTCAGCAGAGTGTTACCTCATTTATTAAGCTAATGGAACATTCCCTTGCAAAGTGAACAGTCTATTGCCTTTGGTAAATAAACCCCTGTGGGTTTATTTGCTTTTAGTTCTAGTGTTATAATCAGAGCAACTTTGCACTCCCTGCACATCAGAAGATATACTGTATGTCACATCTATTAACAAAGAAGAAAAGGCTCACAGTAAATTTCAGGACAGAGATGGGGATGCTTGAAATGTTACTTTAAAATCTGAGTAGATGTACAAAAAAAAAAAAACAGTGAGTGAAATAAATGACAGGACATTGAATTTCTGAGGGAGGTTCTGTACATACGCTGTGCAAAGCATGACCCTCTAGTAGACTAAGGACTTCAATTTACACTTGGTTCCAGAGGCAAAATTGTGTATATTGAGATTGAAGGGAATTCTGGTAAATGTAACTCACAACTCTGATCCGAAGTTCCATTGGCCCAATTGATGTCTGGGTAATTGAAGTCACCCATCAAGACTACCTTGCATTGCACAGTTATCGATTTTGCTACGCATAAAGCATTAGGCCTCTTGCGCATGAGCGATGCTCAATGTTAGTGTACGGGCAGCCGCGTGTAAATGGACAGGCATCCATTTATACCCGATTACCCCCAACTCTGACCAGGTCCGGGAAAACAAATGGATCAGAGATCCGTTTCGCCAGACCTCATCGTGGTGGATTGGGGGTAGTCTGATGTAAACAGACACATGTCCATTTACATCCCATTCCCCATAGACAGACATGGGGAATGCGTTTTTTTTCCTCTATCTTGCGATGTCACATCAGCTCCGTACTGCTGTGATATCAGCCCGTGTGAAAGGGCCCTAATGTTTGGTCTTTAAATATAGAGAGATTCCAGCTGAGGACACTAATCATACTTTCCAATTCATACTGCATAACTTTGCACAGTTATGAGGGTTTAAAGTTTGGCCTAACTCAAAGCCTGCCTTTCCAAACTAAGTTTGCCAATCTCTCCCATCTCATGAGGCAGGCAGCTTGTGATGCCTACAGCACTCCAGCAAGTCAATGGGAAAGCATGCCTTTACTCAGGCTAGTTCAGAACCCAGTGAAGAAGTTTGACTACACTGCTGTTCTAATGGCTTCTTTAAGGTGGGCCCAGGGCAGGATCAGCAGGTAATAAAACTATGTTACAGAAGGGATTCAGAAAACAAAACTGCGGTAGTATTGCTAATAACAGACTTCAGCATATATGTAATTTGTATAATTTGCCCAGAGTTCTATTTTATATATGTAGTAGTTTTACACAACAGATAATCTACTACTTATGATTTGCGAATGTGTAAATGTAAAAACTTGGATCTTTTTATTAGCTTGTACTAGTAAATAAAATGAAATTGTTTCACAAAGCAAGTTCATGATTTTAGGTTAATCACAAAGAAAACACTGAACATAATAATGAATTAGAAGGAGGAAAAAGACACATACAATTTGGCAGCATAACACCAAGGGCATATTCACACTAGTCAAGTCCATTGCATTTTGCCACACCTTAATATGCATTGCATTGAAGCCGCCAGTTCATTTAATTTGGCTGCCTTATGGAGCACAACAGACCTAAACTTTCACCTGCTGCATTTCTTTGTATCACAGTAATCCCCAATAAATGGCAGTGCATTACCATATGTTGCAACACGGGTGCACTGTGGTGGTGCATTGGGTTATCATTCAGAATGAATGGCACTGCAGTACCCCAATGCACATAATGTGCAGTGGTGTGAACATGCCCTTAAGCTTAATTAATTTTTGCAGGGTCTCTGCTGCTTAACAGCTCACCTCATACAGTCCATGCTTCTCTGCAGTCTCGCCTACTATGCAGCTACAGCCAGAGAAGTTGGGAAAGAGAAAGAGGAGAGACCAGAATGATTCTTCACACTGTGCAGGAGTGAGGACAACTCTTGTCAGTCCAAGGAGAGGAAAAAGCTCAGTTTTTACATCTTTCTTCTCTATTTCAAGACACAGAGTTTAGAGTGAAAGTGCCAGAGGATGTGGCTGCAATAGCCACACTGCATATAACAGCCTGGGAGCATAAATCCTGGTTGTCTGTACTGTAAGTTCTACAGTGCACCACACTTGCCCATAGAGCTGGAGTGGGGACTGTAATATACAGACAAAGTGATGGTCAGAGATGGACATCATGGACACCTGGATGACTGGCAACCCTGCTAATATCTTATGTGTGAGTGAGGCAGAGGCACTTGTGTTTCATCCAACCCCCGGAAACAGGAGGAATACTTTGTTAGTAGTTTTTATTCACTTTAACTTTAATAGCTGCTTTGCTGATATATGTCTTTCTTTGTAACTTTTTAAGAACTTTTTATAACTTTTTTGTATATATGCCTGCCTTTGGAGATATCAAATATAAAAATAACAAGCTAATTTTTTTTATTGCTTTCAGTATGTACAAATCCAAAAGAAACAGTGAGTAAATGTTTGTACTTACTCTTTTAGTAAAAGTTTCCGGTTTAGCTAACCTTTTAACTTCTAGAGGAATCTGTGTGTGTAGCCTCAAAAGCCTTGTGTCAATCTGCTGAAGAGCATAGTATACTGAGTAGAAGTGTCAGAAGCAGGGATCTAAAGTCCAAAAACCCATCACACTCGAAAACCACTGTTCCAAAGATAATGAGGGTCGGTAGACATGTGCACCCACACGTGGCCTGGTAAGGCGCAGGGGGAAGGCGCTCAATCGTCCCGCCCTTTCCTGCCCTGCCGGGCCAGTGCTCGGATCAAGGATCTGGTAGGAATGTTAGGGGGGACCCCACGTCCCCCCCCCCATGTTTTGGGACTGGGGTTCCCCCTTAAAATTCCTACCAGACCTAAAGGGCCTGGTAGGGATTTTGGGGGGAACCCCACGCACTTTTTTTGTTTTAACTTGGGGGGTCCCTCCTAACATTCCTACCAGACCTAAAGGGTCTGGTATGAATTAAGGGGGAACCTCACGGTTTTTTTTTCCTCTTCTGCAGACTAAGAAAAAAAAAAATGTTTTTCTAATGTCATTTTGCTGCAACGAAATTTCGTCCAACAAACGTAATTTCGTCCAGACTACCGCTAACGAATTTCAGAATCGGAAATTCGGATTCGTTTGCATTCGTTATATCTGTAGTTCGGATACTTCCGAATGTTCGAATTTCAGAAATTTCGTCCGAATTTCGATTCGGATCGAAACGAATCGCACATGTCTAAGGGTGGGTGCTGCGGCTGTTGACGGTTGGCAAACGTGGTCAATATCAAACAAAATATATAGACACTGGCACTCCAATAGCAAGTCAAATACGTCTCTTTATTGACGTATGAGCAACATAACGTGATACACTCAATACTGCTGAAGAGCAGAGTATACTGACTAGTGTTAGAAGCAGGGATCTTTCGCAAGCCAGTCATTTTTCAGTGGCGTCAGCTTGTGTATTTGTTTGTGCGATTTGTTGCCTGTTACCTGTGTCTGGACTGGGGGATTTTGGCTTCAGAGGATGCGAGATGAAGAATGAGCTTTTCTTTTACCCTCCTCTACCCTTCCGTGAGCCATGCTGCTAGCTCCCTAAAGCAGAACTGTTGTGACCTAATTATGTCCATTTAAAATGATTCAAGCAATCACTATACGCATAGTCATATGCTTTCTTCCTTGTCGGCCTGATTTATTTGACAGAGTATCTGATCTATTGTATGTGTGAATGCATCCTATTGCTTCTTTTCCCGGTATCATTTGGATGGTGTAATGAGGAGCTTAGAATGCAGTGTTGATGTAGTTACCTCACCAGAGTTTAATCTATGTCAGTTTAAAACTTAATCAAAAATCACATTTTACGTGTTTCTGAGAACAGTGCCCCTTCAAATAAATATGAAACTTATATTACATATACATACTGTACATACTTTCTTTCCTAAAATAAAATTATGTTCCAAGTTTCAGTTTTGGCCACATGTCTCACTGCACTTGGTCATATTATCTCTGCTGAAGCAAAATATAAGAAAAAGTAAACTCTGATACCCCATTCAGTATACTGTATATGACCTATGACTTTTAGACACATTGCCAGCATTAAAGGAATTGTTAAACAGCATTTTCATTAGGAAATTATATAGTTCAACACTTTTGCTACCCTACAGTTTTCCATCCCATCAAGCTTTAATATTCCCCTCATAGTGCTTTGTAATCTTTTACTGGCTGGCAAACTCATAATTCTCTTTACTATTTATTACAAAGTATTTTACTGCTGTTAATATGACCTGTTTATTTGTCTGGCATAATGTTGATGAGTGGATTGGCTAAAACAGAGTGACCTGGTTGTGCTCCTGTTTGGTGATCTAGCGTGCTTGCTTCCAGCCTGTATGATTTGCCGGCAGAATACCAAGAGTTAGCCTAATCGAATAACTGCCTCAGGACTATTAGAACTGTAAGATTTTTTTTCTCTCTTGCATATGGTATTTTTCAGTAAGATTGCTTAATGATGTCATCAAACTGCATCCCTGAAGTAAAAGGCTTATGGGTGTTATAGCAGTTGTCTGTTTTCACTAGTTTCCTGAAGAGTATGGCTAGAAGTTGAAACATATTCAGCTGAGTATAAGTATCTAAATAATAACCCATCAAACATCTTAATAATGCTGGCTTTCATCTTAAACCTTAACAATGAGGAATACAGAGGACAATTGAGGATCTGGGTTAAACTACACATCTATGATTATAACTTAAACATACATACATTTTAAAATATATTCAGCTCTTATTGGGTTAAATGCTAAAAAAATAATGTTTCCAAATCCCATACAGAATTCAGTGGCTGTCAAGCTTAATGTGTATCTAAACCCAAAAACAAAGATTTAGTATATTAGTCCTTAAAAGGTGATGGCGGTATTAGTTTTCTTTCTGCATGCTTTGTTTTTCTTTATTTTAATCCCGACATCCTATCAAAAGAACCCATCTTGTCCTACAGTGGCTACACTCACTCCTCCAAGGTATTGATGGAGGGAGTAATGGTTGTTCTTGAGTCCATGGTGGATGTGGACATTAGTGATTTACATAAGAAAAATGTTTGTTTTTGCTTTTAGTTTAGTATTAAATTGACAAGGGAGCTTTATTTTAGGTAAGGAACATGTAGTATCTGTACTTGCTGAAAATTATCTTAGCCTGAAAAAGATAAGGAATGCAGACACTATAGAATGACTGGTAAGGTGCAATTTACAGTATAGCAAAGTGTGCTGCACAACTTGTTTTTGCAGAATTTTATGTTTGCAAAGAGAAGATTTATAAGCGTGTTTTCATAACTAGCATCTGCTTTTTTTGCAGAATTGATTGATAGGCTGTGGACATTGCTAAACAGCCAACATTAGCTTGCAGACTGCTGCTAGCAATTCACAACAGTGACGTGGGCAGCATGATGGCAACTCCTCTTGCAGTCCGGAGGACTACATGGGTGTCCCTGGCAGCCCAGCTGAGTCCTCAGGGGTTTAAGATTAAAAGGAAAGAGGTACAGTAAGCTTTATGCTTTGTTTTCTTGGAAAAACTTTTTCCAGCACTGGAATTTGTATATCTAACCATGGAGGTACGACTCATTAGCAGAATTTCTTTATCAGAAAGGCCTGCGTATGTCTGGACAAAGGTCCTTATTAAAGGTTACAAGAATTCTGTTTGCTTGTTCTGCAACTCAGTCTTCTGGTATCGGTTTCATAATGTTAATAAATCTGCTTATTATGATTCTTATTATAAGACGTGGCAGCAAATGTCTCTGGTCAAAAAAGCCTAAAAATAATGTCCTGCACCAATTGAAGCTTTCAAAAATAAAGGTAATTTTTCCATCACAAATATGATCACACTTTCTACCACTTGACTGTTTGCATGAAACTGGTTTTCTCAATGGGGCAGCTCTTGAAAGGCACTTGGAGGAATGCTAAATATATGTGCGTGCCGCTACTTTTACATGTTAAGTTGCATACGCTTATTTCTATGTTGAGCTATGCCATTATTACACTTTCATGTAACAGTGTATGTTGCTATTCTCCTGCCTTTTTGTAAATAAAGAATAAAAAAATAAATAAATAAATATGATCAAGTTCTTAGGTAGCCTAGAAATTTACAATTTAATCAGCTTATATTTTGTGCATTTTCTTTTTATCCTCAATGGATATTGTAAATGCTTAAATAAGGAGTATACATTTTTTTTACATCAAGTTCTATTTACTAATATTCTTGCATTTCAGTTGTGTATAGTATTGATAGTATTGTATTGTACATTTTTACAAGCAACAGGACCATCACCATTAAATACTATTTTATAGCTCTTTAAAATAAGTAATTTGATGGAATTATTAGCAGGAGGATTGACATGCCAGTGTTGCAGCTCATTCAGTAAAGGCACAGGTGCTTACTGTACCTGAAAAAGTTCCTGTCTAAAAAACGGTTTGATATCCTGCAAATGCTAAAACCTCATAGCTGACTGGTAATTTTACAACATATCCATTTGCTTCCTTCCTAAAATGCTTTTTGAAAAAGGTAAAAATGATTGAAAAATACCACCCCAATATTCAGGTATATTGGACCATTTGGAAAGTCAAACAATGTAATTGAAATAAGCCATTAGTCTGATCAACCTTCAGATTTCATGATTTCAATGAGAAAGCAAGCTTCCTCTATGTTTTGTAACCAGTGAAAAATTGATGAGCACAGGCTTTGCTCTGAAGTCCAGAACCAGGGTTAGTAATATAGGGTATCCACATGTTAGGAAATTATGCCAGGTCTAATATTTATGTGCTGTTTATCTAAGGACTTAAAATTGTTCCCAAATGCACCCTAATTAGAATCAACCTTCAAACCACCAAAAGGTGATTGTAGAAACCTATCTGAGATCCTGTTTCAAAGGATGTGCACCTCTAACTTAAAGTTAACTTATGTCCACATCAAGCACACTAAAGTATTCACATATTCAGAACAAGGAGAAAAAGCACTTTAAAACAAGCCCTTATTCATTATTCCCAACAGAGGCACTGAGATTGATTTACTAAAGGCAAAAGGGTTGCTTACTTTGCAAGGACATTTTCTGTTAGCATCATGAATGAGGTGAAGCTCTGCTGACTTTCATTTAATTAAATTAATATTTTGTCTTGCACATGATTGGGTATTCTTTTCAAAGTGATTTTTACCACATATAAAGAGAACTATGGGGTAAGCGTTTTTCCCCGTAGTTCTCTTCAGGGTCATGGGAGGACATATACTAACCTCCTCCCATGACCCAAAGCTCAGTATATTGCGGGCTATTGCCCGCGATATACTGTGAGCACTGCAGCCGGGACGGATTCCGACATTACTGTCGAGATCCACCCAGCTGCTTGAGAGACAGCTGGCTCTGCCTATCTAGAGGCAGAGCCAGATGTGCCCGCCCCCTCCCCGTCAGTTCCTCCACTCAGCACTGGACGATCGGAGCGAGGAGAGGGGAATCCCTGTAGGCAGTCACAGTCACCGCTCACTGCAGGGAGAGGATCGAGAAGTGAGCAGATTGTGCATGTATCTGCTCATTTCCCGATCGATGGAGCTGACCTGTGACTGATTTCCACTCATTCTCATAGTTAGAGCCGACCTGTGACAAAGAAGCTCACCTCATAGATCTCCTTTAACTAAGCTAAGGGAAAATTCACTATCCTCAAGAAAACCAGAGAAATTATATTAAAACAAAACTACGGAATGCAAAAGAAACCAACATACTCTGGCAGAAAGACTAAAGGGATATTTGCCCCATTTTTTAAAAGTTTAAAAAAGCATTGCCTGCACACATAAAATAACTCCCTGCTCTGTTTCCAGATCAACAGATCACTTGGCTGATTTAAGTAAAATAGATTGATTCAAACAAGCAATCTCTTGGCATCCTAAAGTTTCCACTTATTAAAAAGGTAATATAAAAATACGGTATGCTCTTGATAAGAGTACAACAAAAAATCCATATTAATATTTGTAATTATAATATTTTCTTCAATTTTATTTTACATGGCTAGTAAGTAGTATCAACTCAAATGTACTAGGCATGTTGCCATTTTGCAATTAAAAAATATATATTTTAGTAAAGGTTTTTTTAAATTATCCTTAGTAGGAACACATAGGTAACATCCTATTAGTATAACATATGTCCAAGTATCAATGGATTTGTGAACAAATTTAAATCATCTTTTGTCTTTCAGATCAATTTTCATAGAAACAAACTTGCCTTAGAATGAATTACATTACTAAAAGTTATTCCAACAGCTGGCAAATAGAGTGAATATTCGGCTGTCTTTTAAAATTTGGTTAATTTCCACGGAAATGTGTTTACTTCGTATTTGCCATCTGTACTGAGGAACTGTCAATCTATTTTACCCTTTTCTACAGGACATTTAGTAACAGAAGTGAATTTAATTCTAAATAACTTTTGTTTAGCAAATATTTCTTAAAAGAAAAAAACTCTATAGAAGTTTTGATTTAACCATGTTAATGTAGCAAAGAACTAGGTGTAGGTCAATAATCTGTTTTCAGATCCATATGGTTTTTTATACGGGATCTAAACTCTTCAAAAATGTCCCTACTTAACGAAAATGATTTACTTTAGACATTTTATGGCTCCTCGTGACATGAAAATGTTAAATTTACATTTTAATGTTTTGGTTAATTGCCAAGAGGCTATTTAAATCCCAGAATGCTCAATGCTCCTAATCATGCCTGAAAGAAAAACAATCACTGATGGTCATTTTATATATGTACTTTCTGCAAAAGGGAAATGTTCTACTTTAGCAAAATTTACTTGGCAACATCTTTGACAATGCCACACAAAACACCACCTTCTGGAATAATACTAAAATTCTGTTTTTTAATATTTTATATTTAGTATCATAATAATTTTTCAGAGCCCCTTTTCAATCTCCCTCATACTTGTAGGGGTTTCCATGGATAATTTAATAACACATGGTAAACAAAGCCTGAATACTCTATCCTAAAAATATATACAGTATTTTGTATCATTTACATTTCATTTTAGCATCTTCTCAACTGTAATAGTCTTGCTGCAAATTTATGATGATAGTTTCATCAAGGCCACTTACAATTCAAATGGGCTTTTACATCTCCTATTCACTGACTTATTCACTGATCTGTCTTGAATCTGCAAGCACATACTATCTTTTACATGATGAAACAGTTAGATCAGGTTTCCTTGAGTGACTAGATTTTCATAATTACTCTGATTATCAGGTTAGTCAGAAACACAATGTTACAATTAGTAGGAAATTACATTTTATTAGGTTCAGCTTTATTTTGATCTTTTAATTCTACATGAAATCCTGTAATATTTAAAATAACAGAAAAGAACATTTGTAACCTAAATGTAAATTATGTCAAACTAATGAAACAATATTTCTAAGGATAAAATAAGGTTCAAAAAACACCTAATGTGTATGTAAACCCTAATGCTAAACTTTTCTTATTTGCTTCCCTCTGCTTTGCTAAATATATAATTGAAAATCTTTTTGAACATATATTACAAAACTACAAAGAATAGGGGAGCGTATGCGTGTGGCTCAGCATGATGGACGACTGAGTGCTGACCTCTGCACCTCGGCTGCCTAAAAGACTCTTACCACAACAGCAGATATCCCAACAGCAGTTAGGGAGCCATTGGCACATTGTGTGTCCTGCAGCATCTTACCAGCTTGCCCTATTTCGGCTCCGAAATAAAGCTGCCAGCACCAAATAAGCAGACGAGCCAAGATGGTGGCAGCTGCTCTGACGTGCTACGATGCTGATAGAGGGGAAAAGAGGTGAGGAGAGGGACAATTGGAGAAGAGTCTCTCTCGATGGCTATGGTGAGTGCTGCTTTTCCGGGCAGCAGATCTCCCGCATCTATGCCCTCTCTCATAGACCACACTTAAGACTTATCCAGATTTTCTAACCTATTAGACAAGGGCTTGCACAAAATCGCTTAACAAATTACATCAGACATCAAAGCAGATCTCAGGAACCTCCGTTCCTGCATAGATACTCAAAAACAAGTTGGATGGCTCTATATCATGCACTAATCACAATACTTCATGCATACAAACTCTACAACAACTGAATTATGCTTTATCTAAAACTGATGATCATGAGAACAGATCTCGACGATACAATTTCCACATTTGCAGTTTACAGGAATCTGTGACAGACCATGAGGCAAAAATGAAATCCTTTACTAGAGATTTAATCACTATTATACTGGAACAAAGAATGGAGCTTGATCGAGTTCACCATGCCCTAATGTCTCCTATTTTCGATCGTCCAGCCAGGGACGTCATCGTTAAACCACATTTTTTTACGTCAAGGAAGCAATCCTGTGGAAAGCTAGAGAGAAACTGGATATTTCCATTCTGTGTCACCCCATTCAAGTATTCACGGGTGATTCCCCTCCACTATTCAGAAAGGTTGAGCTTTAAATCCTCTCCTACAAGTTCTTGTTCACAAAGACCACTAGGCCTTCCCTTTCTGCCTGTTTTTCATGTACAATAATAAAACACACTCTTTCAGCAACTTTTCTACTGGGGCAGAATTACTTCCTCAATTAGGCATCATATATAGACTTCACACTTAGAGAGATGACATCTCCGGTTTTTACTCTGGTTGAGCCTCTTTATCTTCTATTGCCTACATGGAGATGCCCAAGATCTCATAGCCCTTTGGATGTTTCTGTGCCTTCATAGGATATTCGTTGTTATACCTGTGGTTATAACCACTTAGGACTGTGATTTTCCTGTCATCTTTTGGACATTGGATGACAAGATTAAAAATTATGCTTTTTTGTTTGCTGTTTATTCTCTCTAACGTTTGAGCTGAAAGGATGAATAACCTTCCTTTTAATATGGCTTCCCTCTTTTTGCCTAGTTTAATAGAATGAGGAGTATCCCTTTCAGGTGTATTTCTATTGATCATGACCAATGCCTTTGTTTATGGAAAGATTAATAATGCCTTAATTCATCAATACCTTTAATTTTACTGAGATGTCTTTCTGCTAGAAGAATTATTTGTAATGTTACTATGGTTATCTCCTAGATAACTCATTTTAAATGGCTTTTTATGCAATGTTAATTCACGGTGGGCACTGGCCGCTGTAGGTGGCTATGTGCCTCTGCTTGATTTAACCACTGGGGATTTTTCCCCACTGCCTACATCAAGTATAGTATTTGGCTTTTTAGCTATACTTTGATATTGTTGAGAGCAATGTTCGTGTCCTCTACTCTCTCTATTTTGCATTGTTCACTATGTTGTTTTTCGTGGTTTTATTTGGTTTCTGTTGTTGCTCCTTTCCTCCCTTTCTCTCTTTTTGGGCTTCGGGTTCTTGCTGCCGCCCTCCTTGATGTTGGAACTTGGGGGTCAGTTGTGTTGCTATTATCTATTTACAGCGAGTTTTGATTTGCTACTTCTTAGTTCTTACTCTAGACTCTTAGGCTCCATTCACACTGAGCGATTAGCAAATCGCGCGTTTGTCGCGCAAATGCTTGCTTTGAGCAGGCTAGAATCGCGGCAAAATCCGCTCCAAAAAGGGTCCTGCTGTAGCGACGCACGACCCGCGACAGCGACGGACAGAGACCCATTGCCATGCATTGGAGAGCAATATCGCGCGGTAAATAGCCGCGATATCCTGGGAATTACCGCGCGATAAATCGCTCAGTGTGAACGGGGCCATAATGGTTTTTCCACAAATTCTATACGTATTGCATCACAAAAAGCGCAAGGCCTAAATTCTCCAGTTGGGACCATATGTTGATGGGACGGTTATATATGCAGGAGATTCTAATATTGCTATTGGTTTGTCCGTGGGCCGTTCTTACCCCCAATGACCTACATTGAAACACCCTACAAAAGCAGGTACAAAACAGGCTAAATTGCTACATTATCATGCACTGGTAGATGTCTGAAGGGGAAATAACCCTTCTGCTAAGGACTATTCTCATTTCTTGCATGTTCATCCTACCTACTCCAAGATAGATCATATTTTTGTTTCCTCTTCTGACCTGCCCCTGGTGGAAATGGCTAAAAGTCGGGAAACAGCATGGTCTGATCACGCTCTGGTAGTAACATCATTCTCACGTCTTAGGCCTTTCTTATGGCGCTTAAATTAATCTCTCTTAAGTGATTCTGCAATTTGTAAAGAAATTTGGAATCAGCTGGAAATGTATTTCTCAATGAGTGTATCCCCCTCAATCTCTGCAGTCACCTTCTAGACCACCCATAAGGCTACAATATTAGATCATATTATTGAACTTGCTTCTACAATGAAAAAGCAGGCTATGAGTAACATCACTAAGCTCGAACATCAACTTTAACGCTCAACTAAGGAACATAAATGCTCACCCACTACTGATCTACACAAAATCGAAAACACTCACTTAGAACTCAACATACTTTTAACTACTAGGGCCAAAAAGAGTGTACGCAGGTCTGACAATAAGTTGTCTGCCCATTAGTACAAAATTAGAGCCTTGTTATCCTCTCGATCCACTCCACAACACCGATCTTATGCTGTTCCCAAAATCCCTGTTCCTCATAACCCTAAGGCTGTTCTCCAAGAATTTTATAACTATTACATGCCTCTGTAAAAAGATTCAGTGAAGCCCTCTGGGCTCTCTACTCAAAGATACTTGGATAACATTTCTCTTCCCTCATAATCCTTCAAAAATATGTCTCTTCTTGAGGCTCCTGTCTCTCTGGCCTCAGCTCCAGGCTCGGATGGCTTGCCTTCCTGTTACTGTAACAAATTTGGGGACATTCTGATCCCTCATCTGGAATAATTCTTTAGTGCCGTACATAATGGGGTGAAACTATACTCTGAACTGACCAAGGCAGTTGTACCTAAACCAGACAAAGATGCTAGCAAAGTAGCAAATTACAGACCAATATCGCTAATCAATAACGATCTTAAGCTTCTAACCAAAATCTTAGCCAACAGACTAAATACATGTTTTGCATACTCATATGCATTGAGATCAAGTAGGATTTATGGTGGGGAGGCAAGGTCCAGATCAGACGGACCATTAATATTTATATATACCCCCTAAGCAACTTGCCCCAACACTGTCCATGTCACTGACCATGTGTAATAGATTACATAAGAATTTTCATCTGTCCTCTCCTTATGCTCCTTTAGCTCCTTTATTTAGCAATCCGATGTTTCCCACAGGTACCCAACCCCCGAGCTTTTAAATGGTGTCTAGATAAAAGGGATGTACAATTTTTCAAGGGACGGCAACCTATGTCACTTTCATATTCCTATGACAATTGCCTGCCTTGGAATTCTTCCACTTTCAGCAGATATATAATTTCACGTGTTCTTTAAAACTAGACACACATAATGATTCCCTACCCACTCCAAATAAATGTTGGTGCACGCAATCCACTGGCCAGAGAGGGGCAATATATCTATCAACTACGCTATTTTATCCCATTTAGTCCCATTCTAAGTTATATGTTGGCATGGGAGAGGGTATTATAGTAATAAAATAACTTTGAGGTTTACTCAATACTACCTTAATAGAAGCTAATTTCAAGGTATTATCTTGATGGTACTTGGTCCAGTCTCTTGCGATCAGGGTTCAATGTGTCAAACTTAGTGGTTATGTCCTAAACTCCGCTCATTCTGGAATAAATGCTTTGCCTTGATCTTCAGGGTTACGGGTATTTGGGTTCCTAGAGATCCGAAGTGTATGCTACTGCTAGACTGGATTGCGGTACCCTAAAAGCCCAGGGATAATTGATTTCTTACATATTCCTAGCAGCCATGTCAGTGCCCTTCTCCCTTGCCAAGGCTAAACTTTCCTGGATTAGGATCCATGAAAAACTTCAAAGCATCCTTCAAGATAAAAAGCACCAGTTTAGAATGGTATGACACTTGATTAAACTATGTTGGCTTGAACCCTTCATCATGAAGATCTAGCTTTTTAACGTTATAGTAGCGATGGGAACTCTGAGCCTATTGTTTCTCTCAATTTCTTCCTCTTTTCTTTTTTCTCCTTCTCATCTATCTTTCTTTGTCTTTTTTCCTTTCTATAAGATTTTAAGTGTTGCCTTTCCTCTAATAAGGCTTACCTCTTCCAGAGTGCATTCATGTAACATTTCTGATTCCACCAGGCAGGTTTCTGGATTACATTTGCAAATGTATCTAGTTAAATAGCTACCAACTATATTGAGTTAGTTTCTGTACTTTAAACATTTTAAATTATTTAAAGGGATAAAACAAGGGTTAATGTGTATGTATTGCAGAGATGTCATTTTTTTTTTGCCTTAACATGAACTTTAACCACCTGCTGTCCGGCCGTTGTAATTAAATGGCCGGACAGCGGCTTCTTGAATGCGGTGGGCGTTTTTAAACGTCCCAGCACGAGCGGGAAATCAGCTTTGAATGTAAACAGCCAGCAATGGCTGTTTACATACAAGCGCTCGGGCGTCTGTAGAGACGCCCAATCGCTTGTAATATGCGTGTGCGGCCCCCCCTCCGTTGCAGCCGCTGCTGGCGATCCCAACCTCCGCTGTGCCCGATGCGAGCCCGGGACCAGCACAGAAGCTCTGCGGCCGGAGATCAAATGGAGCTCAGTACACGAGCTCCATTTGATCTCCTCTTTGGAATGCAGGAAGTGATGTGTATTACATCACTTCTGCATTCCTCTGCCACTCACCGGTACTGCTGGCGATCCCAACCTCCGCTGTGCCCGATGCGAGCCCGGGACCAGCACAGAAGCTCTGCGGCCGGAGATCAAATGGAGCTCAGTACACGAGCTCCATTTGATCTCCTCTTTGGAATGCAGGAAGTGATGTGTATTACATCACTTCTGCATTCCTCTGTCACTCACCGGTACTGAAACCGGAGAGAAGCTGGTGAAGCAGGTGTTTGCTTCATCAGCTTCTCTGGGGGGTCCCTAGGTGAGATTAGGAGTCTTAAAGACCCCTGATGTCTCCATAAAGAGGACCTGACACTGAAAATTGGCTATCAAAAAGTGGGCTTGTTAGTCCCCTATGTGATAGCAATAAAGCCAAGTGAAAAAAAAAGGTTTAAAGGAATTAGTTAAAAAAAATATAAAAAAATGAAGTCACATATAAAGGTAATAAAAAAATTTAAAAAAATGTTAAGTCCCCCGCCCCCCACATACACGTGCAAACATGCGTTGAGTGCGCCTATGTGCGGAAACGACAATTGCATCCATTACGCCGCACATGTTACATGTCGCCGCGAACGTCGCAGTGAGAGCAATGATTTTAGGGCCATCAATCACTGATAACACTAAACTGATGAGCGGTAAAAGCTTTTAAAGAGTCGCCTATGGCCAATTTTGGGCATGGTAGTTTTTGCGAGTTCGCAGGCGCACGCATTTTTAAAGCTTGACATGTTTGGGGTCTATTTACCCGATGTGAACCCGTCTTTTATATTTTGCCAACAATTTGGTTAATAATAATTGTTTTATAACATAACGTAGGGAAAACAGTTTGTTTCAAAATGTTTGGTACTTTTTTCCTTATATAGTAAAAAATAAAAACCCCACTGGTGATTAAATACCACCAAAAGAAAGCTCTATCTGTCCCCAACAAATGGTATACAAATCATTTCAGTACAGCGTTGCATGACGGAATAAATGTCAGTCAAAGTACCACAGCACTGAATACTGAAAAATTGCCTGGACAGGAAGGGGGTGTAAACACCCTGGTCAGCAAGTGGTTAAAGGGCTTTTCTGATTTCATAATCAATTGAACAATTACATTACATAATTCCATACAGTTGCATACAAGGGGTGTTCCCCAAACATCTTTCCTAAGTAACAGTATGATCTGTAGTTGTTTTAGTTGCCTTGGTTAATTATATGCATTCCTTCAGATGTGAAGGTACATTGCATTAGGGAGAAACACAAAGTTTAAGCAGCACAAGAAATTAAATTGATCATGACTACACAGAAATCCCAACAATACAAAACAGTAAGTCTGGGAACTCTTCTAATTTGAAATATAGACAATTCTCAAGTGGATGTATCTTTTTAGATGAAAACTCCCTATATATTTTTCTGTCCAAACCATTACTTGTAAGAATGAGGTCTACAATCCAAATGATCACAGGTCCCCTACATATTCTTCACAACTCTGAGGTTTGTTTTATGCAATTTTGAAAATCAGGTAAATTGTATCAAGTATATAAATGTTTACTGTAAATAAAAAACTGTTTACCTCAGTAAATAAAACATTACTTGTAACTAATTATTGTCCAGTGATGTAAAGACTTTAAAAAAATTTCGAACCAGTATTAATCTACAGTATAAAATTTTTAAACGTAGTCTTCAGATCTCACACCTACAATTGTACTTCTTGTATAGGCATATCTTCTTGTTTATGACATATCTTTTTTTTTATTATTATTAAAAAGCAACAATGAGTCAGAATAACTAGTCACTGAAAAGGTTTAGATTTGCCAAATTTGCCCTCTCAAGACTAAATAATGAATGTTGCTAAAAAGATGAATGCACACTGTGGCTTTACAGTCACAAAAGAACTGGCTCTCAGCACCCTTTACATATCCAATGTAAAGTAAGAGTTTGTTGTGATATTTACAGGATATTTATTCAACATGTTCTGCAAAATCAACAGATACATAGAAACAGCCCTGAACAATATTACTCTTAAACATAAAAGAAATGTGGTCATAATGACAAAATAGAACATGTTTACTTACCTCCTCTATGAATTACCAAAGAAGTTTCACTTCCCACAGGACATTCTTTTAGCAACTCTACTACTTCTAAATGGTTCAGATTCTGTACATTCTGCTGGTTTATCTCAACTATAAGATCCCCTTCGAATAAACCAGGGCATCCCTGAACGTCTAGAATTTGCTTCACTCGTTGTCCTGTTGGACTGTCTGCTATTGTGAAGCCAAAGCCCTGTGCCCCTTTCACAATGGTTAAGGTCATGAGTTCTGCTTGTGTGGCTCCAGAAGAAGCCATAGATACATTATCATCATGTGCAGGTGGAGGTGGAGGAAATGTATTTTCAATCTGACCATCTGCTGGGATGGAGTGCAAAGAAGGCATTGGTCGTTCTGCTACATCTGGTACAGATTGAGACGTCCTAGAAATGTATTCCAAATAGGTCTCATAGTTATTTCGTCCATTTACCACAACTGGAGGCCTTTCTATTACTGCCAAAGGAGGAACCAAGCTGCTTGCAGAATCTTCAGGATCATAGGGTAAGGGGTATCCTCGACATAGCACCAAGTTGACGCTCTGACCAATTGGAACTGACTGGAAAAGTTTTACCACATCTGCATGCGTGTGCCCGAGAACACAAACTTCATTAATATAGACAATGACATCACCTACAAACAGAAAAAATGGTTGACATAGTGAGATAACTGTAATCACTACTGACACACAAGACTTGAAATATTTTAGGTAGGTAGGTAGGCTGCTGTATACAAAAAAGGAAATCACCACTGTAAAATCTCAAACATATGAGGAATCTAAAGGTCATAAAATACATGCAATTTTTTTAAATGTTAACTGAACCTTACTATACTGAACGTTAAAATATACAACCTATGTAACTGTAAAAGCAAATCTAATAGATATGATTCTACACAACTTGTATAATAAATTATTTATGAGGATGTTAGTAGATGCATCCGAGTTCAAAACTCAGCCTTTGCTCATGCACCTTTAACTCAAGTGGGTTACCACCTGTCAATTACTTATGTGCAAAATGTCTGGCAAATGTTACTAGCTGCTATTACTAAACATAAAACCAGATGCTGCACCAAAAATTTAAATATTAATTCATCTGCATATTTTTGCAAATTTGGCAGTGTACCTTTGTCTTGAACCCTAACTGTGAATCTGCCAATCTGACATAAAAAAGTGTTAAAATGCAACTATATTTTAAAGTATATAAATTCTTAACCCCTTTAAAAAAAATGTATGCACGCCTACGATCCAGGGCCAGTATTCCCAAAGGCGGTGCAAGATGTGTTAACAGATGCTGTGCACAAATGTGGTTCTTTTGGAGTTAAAGGAATTAAATCTACCTTTTATGGTTAGCTATACTGGGTAAGTGATAGCAGGCACCAGCTAGGGAGCACAAATATGTGTTTGTTGGACACTAGGAGTGAAGTTAACACAGCAGATGCAATGGAAACAAATGAAAAAAAAGGGCTATAAGAACCACTGCTTTTTAAAGTGTGGTTTGAGTCAGTATTAAGCTAGAAGTGTTGTACACTGTTTTTACACATTTAATCTTGGTTAGACCATAATATATTCTCTGTGTTATAAGCTTACAATGATATTGTCACCATTACAACACAACTTACTGGCAGACATGTCAATAAGAAACGGTATTGTTCTTTCATCTTGGGTAGGGGTGCAAGAACTGCCTGGCGCTTTTAAATAGGGTTTGAACAGGGAGAAAGGTTAAGCAGTAATGATGTAGAAGACAGTCAAGCTGTTGAAGATTATTGTGCTGTAGTGTTTTCAAAGTAACAAAGAGAAATAGTTCAATACATAAAATGTATCAATAACTCACTAAATAATACTGAATGGATTAGTCTCTGGTTCAATTAGCCCTTCTGAAATACTACTACCCAAGATCAGAAAGTCAGGATGTTTCCCCATTGTGTCTGAACCAAATTTGTATATATTCCTGAAAGCACTGCACAGATCAGAAAACTTCAGGATTACATTACTATATCAATCAGTATATTTAAATCAGTATGTAACACTACATCACTACAGAAAATACATAAGAGACCAACCAAACAAAATAAATAATCTGGTTTATTTACATTCATTCATTATGGATATGAATTTGCAAGAAAGAGTTAGGCTCCATTCACAAGCGGAGTTTGGATCTATATCATGCAGCACAAACATGCACAAATTTTAACATGCACATTTTGTAAATTTTAACATAACATGTTTGCGGCTATTACTATAGCCGGAACACACAGAATCTGCCTGGAATAACGCACTTGGACGTTTTTGCACAACCCGCATTTTCATACCACACAGACGTTGCACAAGTGTGAACATACATTTAAAAGGTATTGTTTGTTATGTTTTGCGTGTTTCCACGCATACGAATACGCGCGGAAAACCACTGATGTTCGGACGGAGCAGTCAGTCAGATATCACATCTGTTCCAACTTAAAGTGTACTTCCACTTTCACAGTCATGTTAATGAAGTTAATTGGAAAAAACAATCCACAAATTTCAGTCCTAAGTCTTTCTATAAGAACAGATCACTGGGAAGGTGCTCAGAAAAACTGGAATCAGCCATGTTGCCTGTTGCAACAAAACATCTAAAAGGTAATACATATTTTTCATTATGCTGTGTGAATGGGAACACAAACATAAAGAGAGGTTTTTTCAAATTTGACTACAAAAGTGGAAATAGGATTTAAGACTATGGTAGGCAACCACTTGCATTTATGACTACACAAACAAACAAAAACGCAGGAATGAAACATATCATTCAATCACATAACTCAGCTAACACCTTTACAACCACAGAGCCATTAAGAGATGTGCAAGGAGATTGCAGAACTGTAAAATGTCTATGATGGCATAGCTTAAAAAGGCTATGCAAATATTTTTGCATGATCTTAACAAGAACCGCTGATTCACTTCAAATTTGCATCTAATCTGCTGTCTGGTTAACAGAATCGAAAGCTTGTGTTATGTACCATACGTGTGTAAAAGGCAACATAGAATGTAACAAAAGCTTTAGCAAACATAAAACAACATATCTTAATAACCTTATATTACTGTTTTTGCCCACATTGTGGAAAGCAATTCAATATAACCAAGATGTAACTTCTACTTCTTTTTTGCTTCCCTAATGAAATATCATCATGCTTGGCAGTGAGCCAGCTGAAAACTTCCCAAGTGTAAATGAAGACAGAATTGGAACAATTGCTGTTTCTCCCCACGGTTCCTACTTTCCAATGTGCCAGTGCTTGGTTTAACAGCATGTGTCACTGAAAGGCAGAGCAAGATAACTTGAATCCCCCCTTGCACTCTTGACAGATTTTCTTTCAACAGCTATAAAAAAGAAATTGGCAGCTGCCTAGGTCTGGGAAATTCTGCATAAATGAGTGAAGGCCTTCCATATGACATACGTATATGAAATGTGTGCATTATGTCCCTATGAACATTTCTGTAATTAATATGCAAACCTTTACACAAGATTAAAAATGCACTTTTGTGTGAAGAAAGTTGTGCGCTACCCTCATTTTACAAACAGAATTAATGTCATATATTACATCAGTGTAATGTAAAATCCTTGTTGTGGGGATATATTTGATTCTGATGAAACAGTTTAAAGATGAAAAATTAACACCTACTTAAAAATGCTCTGGAAAAAAGTAGCCATTGTATACACTTTAGTCTGATCAAACAGAGGTTGCTCCCCTACCCACACTTGCGCTAATTGCACATGGTCCTACACCAACTGTGTGCTTTTTGCTAGATGTGTTACCATTTGAGATTTCCTATAACCAGGGGTGGACTGACAACACATGGGGCCCCCGGACAATATGAGATTATGGGCCCTCCTGTGCTCTGCCCATATACAAGCCCCACCCACAAGCCCCATCTGTATAAACATTTTTGTGGTACAGAAATATTTTCTATACACTATGTTGAAAATAGTGGGCCAATTCACTAAAAGAAAAATTGCTGGGAAATTATGATTACAGCCAGGTTTGCAGCTACATCATGACTACACCACAGTTATTTATATCGTCTGCCAATTACAATTAGGCCCCATTCACACTGAGCGATTTATCGAGCGATTTTTGCAGCGATATCGCTCATATTTCCGCGCGATATTGCTCTATGTAGCTTCTCCAATCCATTTCAATGGAGCTGTTCACATCTCGTCGCTCAATATCGCTTGTAGCTTCTACATGACCCTTTTTTCGAGCAATTTCGAGCGATTTTGCTCCTGATTGCATACAGCCCAATAGGAAAAAGTAGTGACAAGTCGCTCAATATCGCTCATATAAAATCGCGCGATTTTCACGTCGCTCAGTGTGAATGGGGCCTTAAGTTCACAGCTGTGGGTGGAATATTATATTTTCATTTTTACATAGAGTGAGGAAGGTTAAAGGAGAACTATGGGGTCAGGGCTTTTCCCCATAGTTCTCCTTAGGGTAACGGCAGGACACAAACTAGCGTCCTCCCATTACCCTAAGCTCAGTATACCGCGAGCTACAGCTGTCGGTATACTGAGACGCCGCAGCAGATCCCGACATCAATGTCAAGATGCACCCAGCTGCGTGAGTGACAGCTGGCTCTGCCTATCTAGAGGCAGAGCCAGCTGTACTCGCCCCCTCCCCCGTCCGGGGCTGGATTCCCCCCGTCCGCGGGGGGGAATCCAGCCCCTGCCCTGTCACGGCAGAGAGCTGTGACAGGATCGAGAGGTGAGTTCTCCTTAGGGTAACGGGAGGACACAAACTAGCGTCCTCCCATTACCCTAAGCTCAGTATACCGCGAGCTACAGCTGGCGTTATACTGAGATGCCGCAGCCGGAGCGGATCCTGACATCAATGTCAAGATGCGCCCAGCTGCGTGAGTGACAGCTGGCTGTGCCTATCTAGAGGCAGAGCCAGCTGTACTCGCCCCCTCCCCCGTCCGGGGCTGGATTCCCCCCGTCCGCAGGGGGGAATCCAGCCCCTGCCCTGTCACGGCAGAGAGCCGTGACAGGATCGAGAGGGGAGCGAACGCCGGTATATGTTCGCTCACCTCCCGATCTACTGAGCCGATATGCGACAGTCTCATTGTCAAAGGTCAGCTAGAACTATGAGGTGAGTGAGAAGCACTCACCTCATAGTTCTCCTTTAAACCCAATTGTTTATTGATGTATGTGTTCCTGGGGACTTTTCCTGGACATCATTGTCACTGAGAAAGAACATCTGGGGAAATCCATAATTTTAAAATTACAACGATAGCAAGAGGTAAAACAAGAAATTTCAAAGGGGCTAAATATGCTGCTGACACTGTTTCCCCTCAATTTCTCACTTTCTGTTGTGTCTCTTGGGGAGAAAATGAAGGGAAATCTCCCCAACAGGGCACAGACAGCAAAACATAATCTGACTGGGTTTCTATGTAAAAAAGTTTAGTAAAAATACATTTTTTTTTTTTTTTTGCAGAAATATATTTTATTGAAAATTTTCAGACATACAAGAGATTGTAACAGACAAAGGCAGCGTCAAATGTGCATCTTTGAGGATAATAGGATAACCCTAAATAATAACAACCGTATCTACAGTACATGTGTTAATGTGTCCGAGTCCTAGCCACACCTTCGCCCAAAAGTTCTCGACCCTGCACAGAGGGCCGCAAACGGCTAAAGCCCACCCCAGTGGGGGGAACCTCGTTATGGAGGTGGGCGAGGACCTGGGACTGTAGCCTCAGGCGATAACCAGAAATCATGCAAAAGTCATGTTCCATTAACCTCCAGGTAAGTTACTTCACCTAGAGCCACCTTACAAAAAACAACATAACAATAGAATCACAACCAAACTAGACAAGCAGACACCAGAAGGACACATAGACAATGAGATACAAGGAAAAAGGAGAGAGAGGAGGGGGAGGAGAAGGGTTATTACGCGGCCAGGGAGAACAGATTTTGTATCTATGCCATTGTTCTAAACTCATCCGTTTCCATAAACATTAGCCAGGGCCTCCATCTAGACAGGAAGACCTCAGACCTGTCAAGCCTCTCAGCAATCAGCTCTTCCGATCTCATTAAGCGGCACATTTCCGTGGACCATTCCCCCAAGGTAGGAACCACCTGGGAGTTCCAATGCCTAGGGATCAGTGCCCTAGCAGCATTCACAAAGAAACGCAAGAGGGATTTCTTCGCCCGGGAGATGGAACCCGGGTAAACCGATAAGAGTTCAATTTGGGGCGTGAGGTGAAGTTCGCAGACATTCTGGAGTACACGTGTGAGACGGTGCGCCAAAAGGGGGCAATCAGGGGGCAGCTCCACCAGATATGCAATAACGTACCCACGTCCGTTTGACACCTCCAACAAGTGTCTGGTAGGGAGGGAAAGATCTGGTGCATCCTAGCCGGCGCTCTATACCATCTAGTCAAGAGTTTGTAATTGCGTTCCTGCACCGCTGAAGACACACAGAGACTATGAGTGAAGCAAAAGCATTTCCGCCTCTCCTCCTCGGAAAGAACCACGTCTAATTCTCGCTCCCATGCGGAGATGAAGTACAGAAAATCCCTACCTTCCCCAGAGAGTAGGAAATCGTACAGAAACGATATGAGCTGGGGTGGAGATTTCTCGTGATCTGCTGAAGAAGAGGGCAGGGAGACGGAGGGGGAGGGTTTGGAACAGGTAGAGACAGCGAGGTAGTAGATTCATTTTGAAGAGGGCAATTCTGCCTGTAAACATACATTTTCATTGCATACTTCAGCCCCACAAACTATATCCACATATAATGACAACCGGTTGATATTTTATAGTTACATATAAGCCATGTAAGCAAATTGAAGAGATGGAGCAGTATATGCAAGATTTAAAAAAAATCTATTTTAATATTGTATTAACTCATCTAATGGGTAAAAAAAACATGTCCATTTACCATCCTGTATTCAACATGCAGTTTGTTTACGTCAGTTGCACTCAACTTCTTTAACCTCCATCTGGAATACATCCATCTCTGTCTTTGTGGGCCCAGATCATTGCAGTCATATGACCATCTGGTCAACCCCATCTTGCCTAATCAGGGGAGGGATTCCAAGGAGCAGATATATGCAATTATTACGGTAAATCCAGTTCAACAAAGACAATGGGGTTGACTTACTAGAGTAAAATGGGCCATTCAATTTGCAAGGGAATTTGCACATTGCAGGGAAAATGTATCTTAGCTTGGTGAATGCGGTGATATTTCACTTTGCAAAGAATGCCCAATCGAGTGCAAGGACGATTTTAAAAAAAAGTATTTTTGCTTGGACATGATTGGATTACACCTCATTCACTACACTAAGGGAAATTTTCCCTGCAAAGTGCAAATTGCCATGCAAAGTGGACAGCTGATTTACTTTTAGTAAATCAACCCCAATGTCTTTAACTGGAGACTAGAATGGTTAGCACATGTAAATTAATTGGGAGCCATATAATTAAAACAAGCCAGTAAAAAATATGGAGATCCTAGCCCACAAGGTGATTACTTTAGATTTAACAAAACCCTATAACCGTTCCACACTCTGACTGTTTTTATATTTATCCTTCAATACAGACTACTTATGCATTCAATAACCTAACTTTTCTTTAAAGACAAATCATTTTATCTAAAATAGATACAATCACAACAAAATGTTTTATCTTTAGAAATGAAAGAAATCCATAGTCAGTGGTATTACTGAGAGTTTAATGAACACATTTTGTTTGTTCCACACATTCAACAGGGAAATACATTTTTTGTTGTTCCCTGTGCTATTTGACAAGATAGAAAGATAGTCTTTAAAATAAACTAACAAACAGTCTAGGCTGTGTTTTGATTTTTGCCCATATGGCACAAAAAGCATAGATACTGGATATTTAGCAGTATCTGTTATAAAGAGAAGATTTTATATCATTGTGTGAGATAAACAAAGTGGCCCTCATATACAAATACATATGATATCCTAAGGCAGATATCTTCTTTACAGAAAGGATACTCAATTTTTTCTTTCAGATACATTTCATTGATGTTCACACACACCACACTTTACATTTGTTCACATTTCTTATACATTTTTTATGTTGGATAATTATTTGATCATCCCTATAAAACAATCTTCCAAACCAAAAATATAATCTGTTGCACCCTGTAGCACTGTAGTGTGTAACCCATGGTTTGTATTTTTGAGTTTAAGAAAGTTTAGATAATTTTCTTGCTGTTCCAAACTTGTTCATACTTTAATTACCACTGTACAGGAAGGCAGAGTAAAATCCAGGAGGAAAAGTGTATAACTAAAGCATGAATCTAGAATGCATACTATTTTTACTACTATTTAAAAAATATATAAATATGAAATAAAAGAAAAATTGAATATACAAGTTCACTAAATATTGGTGCACACTGGGTGAAGGTCTATGTGGCACACCCCATATTAAATACATCCAAATAGGCTAATTTCTTTTACCAAGTTTGGTTGTAGCAGACCAAAAGGGAAGGGGGGGGGGGGGTGCTCTCTGCAGGGAGAAGATCGTGAGCTAAGCGATCAGCGGTTTTGATCGCTTAGTTCTCCATCTATAGAGCCAACCTGTGACAGCTGCAGTGTCACACGTTGGCTCTAACTATGGGGATGAGTGCATTTAATTTAATAGCTTAGAGGCGATCTATATGATATATTTAAATATACTCAGGTCAGTGTAAAGATTTCCAAAGAAGCTAATTTGTTACCTCATTTGGTTGTAGTAGACCAAAATGGGGGTCCATTCTCACCTATTTATAGACCTTCACAGACATATTTGAATAGTTAAAAACAACATTTTATTTATACAATGCATTTGTATGAATAAAAAGTTGTTTTTAACTATTCAAATGTGTCTCTGAAGGTCTATAAATAGGCGAGAATAGTCCCACCTTTTGGTTTGCTACAACCAAATGTGGTAAAAAAAATTTGCTTCTTTGGAAGAATACACAATAGAATGTAGAGATCTGAAATATTTTATAATGCATGATCTCATTTATTGTAAAATAACTGCATGTTGGTTGTTTAAACAATTTTCTCATCTTATTTAACAGCACTGATCAATGCCTATTTTATTATCGCACAGCACAGGTGAACATTTAAATGATTTGCAGTAGCACTATGCTCAATAACAGCACCATGAATTACCCATCCTGTACACGTATAATTGGATGGCAATTGGTGACAGGTAAAGTGAGTGTCCGGTATATTCTGGATTTATTACTTCTTGTTCATGCATGGCTACAGAACTCTGAAAGGATGTCTCTACCAACATAAATTAAACTTATTGAAAATTGTATTTTTCCTTATTCCACAAATCAACTCATTGTGACAGCTAAAAGCAGAAATGCTTAGAAAGCAGATAGCTTGTATGCATACACAAACAATACAAAAAACAAACAAAATAAGTTTGCAATCACAATCTGTATGCTAGATAAGTCCTAAAGGTGCCCATACACTGCACGATTATCGTACGATAATCGTATGCGATCGGTTTTTCGTACGATAATCGAGCAGTGTGAACGGAGACGTGCGACCGTTTCTACTGTACGGTCGGTCGCACGTCTTCTGTCGAACCAGCATGTTCGAAAACCAGCCGGGAATCGTACGATTCTCGGCTGGTTAGAACGGTGCTCGGAAGATAAATGCTGAACGGGCCGGTGTGCGCACGCGCACACTGCCCGTTCAGCATTGCGGTCATCGGAAGCCCGCCCCTCAGGGGGGCGGGCTTGCGATGATCGAGAGTGCGATCTGCCTGTCCAAGATAGGCAGATCGTACGTTTTTTTAATCCCTTTACAACCATCGCAAGACTAAAGTCTTGCGATGGTTGTAGAGTGTATGGCCACCTTAATAGATTGAGCCAGTTTCAGACATTAGCAATATGTAGAGGAAAAGACTAGATCTATATACAGTATATCTATACCTATATACTATATTTATAAATGGTGGAATTTCCCTTTAAGCCACATAGTAGCACAACGCTTAATTTGTCTGTGTAACTTATCCCTAAAGTAAAAATTATAGCTTTTGATCAATATTATTTCAAACTTTTTAAAAATATTTATTGACTGATGTTTTATACCATGTTACATAGTTACATAGTATTTGAGGTTGAATAGAGACACAGGTCCATCAAGCCATATATAAATTATTCTTATAAAATATTGTTTGTATAAAAATTTTCTCAGAGTGTATATCCATGACAATCTGCTTGCAAAGCAAACTGAAAAAAGCCTAGTACTGCCTGTATGCTTGTAGGTAGTCTCCTCACATGCAGTTAACAGTGTAAGGGCAGCCTAGGTGGCTGTGAGAAGTGGTTCAATGATTGTAAGATACTCACTTTCTCATGCAGAAATGTTAGGTTACATGCAGATTATTGTTTATGTTTCTTGCTGTTCTGTGAAAACCTGTAGAGGACTAGCTGTCCTTTGCACTTGTCTCCAGCAGCCATCTTCGAGAAGTCTCGTGTCCTGATAGGGCACAAATTCTCTTGAGATTTGGTCAGCCATTTTGTGTTTGGTTTGATATATAAACAGAGCCGAGCCACCATTTTGGGCATTGTATCTGTGGTTATAAAAAGGAACAGATACCCAGCCTGTGAGGTAAAGCTAGGCTTTACACAGGGAGGGTGTTCCAGCCTGCAGGGACAAATCAGGGATCCTCAGGACTACTATCAATTCACAAAAGTAACACACGAGGTGACAGTTGTTTTGAAAAACATGACTAAAATAAAAATCCTTATTCTTTAGTTAGAGCTTCGTGGCTTATGTCCATTATAACATAATGATCACATGCAGACTGAGGCAATACACAGTGTATTGGACATGATGACTGGAGCAGAAGTGGAGAGGCTGGAAGGACCGGTCTAAGAGCCAGCCAGCTCCAAGGTTAAGGTGAGTATAGCTTTTTTTATTTTGCACCCTAGAGTTCTTCTTTAGATAAGACATTATTTAATGTGAGGAGCCTTAAAATGTTTTTCATGTTTAGAAACAAGAAATGTTTGTGAATTTAGTTAGTGAGAAACAACAGAATAAAAGTAGATTTCACTCACTTTGGAAGACTTCCTCTTGCTTTTCCATTATGTCTATGCTATGGGGCAGGGAGTGAAGGAAACTCTACTACCCAGTGAGACACAGAAAACAAAAAAATGTGCAGGGATTTTAATTCTATCCTACTCTATCCAAAGCTAGAAAAAAAAAACTTTTGGCTTTAGCTATACTTTAACCTTTTACAATGATCCTGAAGCATGAAGCAAAACCATTAGATGTCTGACACCATTTGACCAACGTTTACAATATATTTCTTCAGATTTGTGCTGATGGATGAAATATGTGTGAAAGAGTTGCTTGTTATTCTATACTCTGTTCTCTAGTAAATATACAGTACAATATAATTCATGAAATATTCTGTACAGCATTAAGGTGTGAAAACCAAATTGTTTCTAACATTTGAAATGACAGATGGAACTTGTAATACTTGAAAATTGGTATTCACAGATTCTAAGCAATTAGTATCGTCTTTAAAGCCCAGGGTTTATGCATAATGAAGGGTAGTCTGCCATATCCTATTTATCTTTCGAGATCTCAGTTTTTTTGCACTCATTTCTTTAAGCAAACAAAATCTTTGTTATATGTTTTACATGTGAAATGTAAATAGAATGAACATTATTTGGTTGCATGTGTCAATCTTTAAAAAAGGTAATGGATTTCTTACATCATACTTGACAGTTAAGTACTGTCCACAATAATGGTATATTTGCACTAACTACATTTTTCAGGACAGGCTTTTGGGGGTCCACCCTCTCCATCTAGGTCTGAGCAATACTGACATGCAGAGGTTTACAAAAATATTTGGAAAAAACTGCAACTAAAATAATATCTAAAAGGGAAAAACACGGGATAATAAAAGTGAGCCAGATAAAGAGTAGAGAAGTGCGAAGTGGCCTATGGAATGGGAGGGCCTGTTCTCCATTAAAGGAGTTTGAGTTGTATGCTGGATAGGGTCATCATCTTTTGTTCAATTGTATATTCCATGGGGGCAAGCTGGATGTGCACCTAGCTGTGGACTGCAGACCAACCTGAAGCGGTGTTACTACTTGAATCTACTTAAACTTGAATGGAGGCCTATAACTTGAATCACATACTGGGTTACTGCTCTCTCCAGGATGGAAGGAGTAAAAATTCCCACTGAATAGTTTCCAGCTCTGAACCAGCTGAGGCACTCACAACTACAACCCACATTTCTTAATGTATTATATCTTATAAAAATATAACATAATGACCTTTCGGCTAGATGCACATTTGCATTTTTACTTGATGTGTTTTCCATTGAAATCAATAAAAATGCATCAAATGTCATGCGTTAGGGCCATGTCAACACATGCTACTATGAATATGCAGTGTTGACTTACGTTATAATGCCTTACCATTGATTTTTAATGGATAATGAATCAGGGAAAACACACAGGTGTGATCAGACCCTTAAAACGTTTTTATGCTATGGATATAAGCAGGGGAATTCCCTAGCTTTTTTGCTGCCTAAAGTGGTGGGGGGTTGGAGTGTTGTCTCCCCAAGCTACCAGGTGATGTCGCTGGTTGCCAGGAGCTCGGCAGGACACTGGCAATTTCATCTCATGTTGCTAGGAGCTGGACAGAGAGATGTGTATGGCACTTACACATCTCTATGGCCAGCTCTTTAAACCTGGCACACTCATGCCGGAAATGGAGCAGCAAACATTGTGCAAACATTGCGCAGTAGACCAGCCATGCCGCTCTGCCTGTCGCCCCCCCACCCCACAAGATTCCAACTGAGGCAACAGCCTCAGGCTGCCTCATTATAGGGATGGCCCTGGATATAAGTCATCTTGACAGTCAAGTTGTAGAATAAGAAATGCTTATAATAGCATTAATACATTAATAAAAGTGCTGCAGAAGGCATTAAATGCCTGTTTTTTCATTATTATTTCTAGCATATATGGGTCTACAATGCCTGTGACATTATTGAATAAATCCTTTATTTCTGCCATTCAGATGGCTTGGTAAGAAGATTCAGGTCATTGGCAATGTACCTGGATTGATCACACAGCTGAAAGCGTCTTAATACCTTAGATGTTTCATATCTTCAACACATTTCCAGTGTGGCTTAGTTATGTGCATTTAGTTTCAGAGTTTGGCTATAAACATGTAGATTACATTGTTTTTTGTTCAATTAATCATACTTAAATTTTTAGTGCATTCCCAATTAATTTACACGTAAATTTCCATGTGCTCCTATCTCCACACAAAAACAGGTCCAGACACATCGACAAATTATAAAAAAAATATATAACTATGTACGAAGGCTAAGAATCAAATCACAATAACAACCCGAAGACTAGTATGAAGATAGTAATCATGCTGGAGAAACAGTAATGGTGGAGGCTGCATCTCAGCAGAAGAGTACGATGAGCACAATCTATCTCTCCCTCACAAATATGGATCAAGGCAAAGCTCGTTTCGCAAAAGTTTGTTTTGCAGAAGGTTTGGTGAATCCAGCAGAAAGTCTGTCAACAGCAGGAATTGTTATGGGAGGCAGGGAACCTGGAAAAATCATGACGATTTTTGGGCAATGACATCACCCAGAATCCCCAGCCAGTACAAACAGCAGCTGACCAGGGATCTCTCATTTTGCATTGGTGGTGCAGCAGGGAGAAAAAGAGATGAGAGGTTATCATGATTGGATCTGCATTGCTGGGTTGTGATTGATGAGCGATTTACATTGTGGGACCTTGTTTACTTTTTTTAATGACATTTTTATTAAAGGGTGTTTTCACAGTCCTGGTGTCTTATTATATTTGACATTTTTTGGGAATTAGTAAAAAGGGGTATTATTGTAACCCTTTTTCCTTGGAGAAGGGGCTGTATATCTGGGGCCCCCTTAACGTGAAGGAGGTTTCCAGATAGACATAACCATATTTGGTCAAGGATGTCACCCAGAAATCCTCCGATCTGTCTGGGTGGTAGTGCTACCGTTGGTAAATGACAGATTCCCAGCTGGTATGCGTACAAACAGCAGTCAAAGATCCATGCCGGCAAACTGGCTAAATGTTGACAGTTTCTGCAAACTATGAACAGGCAGCTCATAAACTGTAATCTGTGGCAGAGATGTTAGCTTCAGTTACCATAGAAACCATTCTATATTTTTACTCACAGAGTAGAGAAGAGGGCTCTGATAAAGAGGAAGTCAGTGCAACAAGGCATGAGAAAAAGAAATCTAAAAAATAGGTGAACACACTTTGGTACTGGAAGGAAGACTAAGGAGGTCTATTATGAATGTTTACACCCAAGATTTACACAACATTCAGTCAAGATTCATAACATTTACTAAATCAAATATTAGGTGAAAATGTGTGAAAGTTGTGTGAACCATTGATGAAAAGGTAGCTAAAGAATAGTTGATATGGAACAAAACGAAAGATCTTATAGCTTATTCTCAAGGTATTTGAATTTTCACTAAAAAGTCTGAAGAGATAATTGTACACGATACTGCTCTCTGTGTACTTCTGACTCACTTTCATCAGCAATGCATGGACAGCTAAATAAGGTCAATTTTTCCCCGGCTCACAACAATTCAAGTAGAAGCAGATGCACCTGTGCTAGGTTCTTTTGTCTTTAAAAAGCTCTATTTTACCCTAGTAGAAACAGATGCACCTCTGCCAGAACCTTTTGTCTTCAAATAGCTCTATTGTACCATAGCTATTGTACAAAGTCAGGTATAATGCCCTCTGCCAGACCCTTCTTCTCCACTGGCATGATTTTTCCTTACCTGGAGCTTAATCATAGTTCCAGACACGGTGAAACACAGAGGAGAAGAAAAGAAAGGCATTGTGCTTCAGTAAGTAAAATGTCCATGGTACAAAAAAAAGTACCTGGCAGACATGCAGCTGTATCTATTTTAAAAAGCCTAATGACTATGCAATAATTTGCACATAGATGGAATAACTAAGCAGGCACAGGGCAACCATCCTACAATTTTTTATTTATTAATGGTTCCTAGACGCATTTTAAAAGCATTCTTTATTTCATTCTTAATTAAGGGAGCCCAAGGAGTATCTGCTCTCTTCCTCCTGACCAATGCAGACATGGATGCTAAATTATAAAGATACAAAACTAAAGAGGAAAATAATAATAACACCATGGTATCTTTGTTACTAGATGCTTCACTCAAAGTTGAGTGGAGGTAAATAAAGCTTTTAGATCTCAAAATAAGAATGCAGTCACTATATCCAGGGTCGCCATCAGGGGGGTACAGCCATCCCTCTTGTACCAGGCCCCATCAAGTCAGCGGGGGTCCCAAGTTGACAGGGGCTGCCCCTAGGAAAGAAGGATAGTCCTGCCCACTTGCCATAGTAACCAATTGATTGACAGGCTTCCTCAACTTCACTAAAGGTGTCCAGGCCCAGTGCATGGAAGGAGGAAGGCAGCCTGTCCATAAACTAGTTATCATGTAGAAGGGGTGGAGCCATTTGCTGGGCAGGCCAATCAGGTACTCATCCGCTCTTGGTTAGGCTCCACACACCCTGCAATTAGGTGATACCCACCCGTGATTAGGCTCCACCCCTGCCTCACTTGCAGTCCTGTGTGTCTTCAACTGGAGTCCTGCCCTGAGGTAAGCAGCTTAGAAGAAAGGGGGTGCACAGTGTAAGATGAAGTATTGAAAACTGTGCAGAAGTATTGGAAGAGGGTGGCAGCCTGCTGACCTCTAACACTGTTAACTTCTTACTACACTGCTCACATCTGCCACAAGTAGTGCAAATGTGAGCAGAATAGGAAGAGATGCAGTGTTGAGCAGAGTGGATGCAGAGGTTGCAGGGTTGAGCAGAATAGGAAGAAGGGTTTAGAGGTTAGCAGCATAGGAAGAGGGATGCAGGGGGTACAGAGGTGAACAGAGTAGGAAGAGAGATGCAGGGGGTATAGAGGTGAACAGAGTAGGAAGAGAGATGCAGGGGGTACAGAGGTGAGCAAAAAAGAAAGAGGGGTGCAGATGTGAGCAAAAAAGGAAGACAGGTGCAGAGGTGAGCAGTGTCAGAAGAGGAATGCAGGGGACGCAGTGGTGAGCAGAATAGTAAGAGGGGTGCAGAGGTGAGAAAAGTAAAAGGGATGCAGGGGATGCAGAGGTGAGCAGTTTTAAAAGAAGGTTGGAGGGGGAGCAGGGGTAACTATTGTTGGAACAGGGGGGCAGAGGTAAACCCAGGTGCTGGGGGTCTGTGCTCATAGTGTCTTGGAAGCTGGGTGTCAGACTGTTGGGAGACACCAGTGTCAAGTCTACACCTGCAGTAGTGGAGCAATCACACAAAATCAAGAAGTGGCACAGAGAACCCGGGGAGTCTGCGACAGCATGAGTGAGTGGACCTGCACTGAAGGACACATGTAGCACTGCATGCAATGAACAGATGTGTCACCTGCCCAGTGCCCGCTATATATGTCTATCAATCTACTGATAGCATAACTACAAGGTAGATCAATAGACATACATGACAGGCACTAGGCAGGCGAAAAAAACTGTATGCTCATACAATACATTTCTATGCGGTTATCATATAAATAAAAGTACAGGAATGCAGAACAGGTCGAGTCTTTACACACTGTCTGGCTTCCATCAGGAAGCCAGGTGGCGAATCATTACACGCTGGCTGGCTTCCTTAACGGGGCTTCCAGTATTCGGTATCGGTAGTCACAGAACATTAATAACACGAATACAGATTGTAAATGTTGGTTGAAAGCACAAGAAGCATATATACAAATATGGCTTACTAAAGTAGATTACAAATATATCTTCATGAAAGAAATTATTTCGAAGATGGGGCGCAGACAAGTTAGCACCCATAGTTAGGGAAGAACAAGATATGGTGCCTCAAAGTTAAAGACAAAGAAACAATATTGGAATAAAACCCACACTCAATACACAAATACACTGCAGGCATGTCTGAGATGAAGGCAAATTATCCAGCAGTATGCTGTTGAAATGTAAAACAAATACAGTATGACGCTGCATCTCCATATACCATACCACACTTTTGGCATTACAGTGATAAATGTGGCTTGGATTCAAAGCCAAGTATTCACTGATAAAAAATACTAGGCATTTGCTGAATGGCCCCTGTGTCAAGCAAGTGAGCCACTATAGTTTCACAGCACAGGGGAAGTTGCTCAGAGCAGCGGCAGTAGCAAGACCCTGAATATCGTGTTAAATCACTGAAGTAGTGCCAGCTACTACAGTGTTTTACTGGGTCCAATGCAAGCATATACAGTATGTTTATACCTGGAGTTCAGCTTTAAATATAAATTCAGCAATATAAAATCCTTTATGTTAATCTGGGCTAAACGCACAGCGAAAAGCCTGCTTCTCACAGAATTTGAGAAATGTTTATACTGTGACTGAATTGCAGTAACTGCTCACTACAGTCAACGGTGTGTTGACTGTACTATTTTTGTAGAAATTTCTGCAAATTTAGGACTGGAGCAATACAAAGCCTCAAATATTGTATAGCATTCAGCTTAACAGAGCATAAGTAAATCTGCCCCTTAAAACCAATAACAGCTTTAACCACAATCTTAGCTATGTTACTAATATAGACAGTTACTAGATGCCAACAATTATTCCACTAACACAGATACTTAAACTCCAACACCATGGCCGGACAGAACATTATCACACAACATAAGGAATGCTAAATATTACTTCTAATTTATTTTTTTCCTGTAATAGTATGCTCACTTCTGAATCTGGCAAGTTACTCTACATTTGTGTAACATGTATAAGAACATCCACACCTGTGTTTGGGGATTTTGCCATCAATTGTCTTTCTGAAGAGTAGGGATGAACTTCAAGTTCAACATGAGTTTGGTTCAAAGACAGCCTGTTCACAATTTGGGGAACGGGTGAACAAACTGGCCAGTTAGCTCTCCTGCCCAAATCTCTGACTGATGTAGCCAGAAAAGCTTTAAATGCCTGTTGGATCACATTCAAAATGTTTTAACTTGAATGAAGATATTTAAGGACTTCAAAACCTGGGATGGGCGTAAATGCCTCCCCTGGCATTGGGAACGGTAAACGGTTTGAGTAGATACCTTGAAACCTTTCCTCTTCTGGAATAATGGCAATTACCCCTTTCACCCACACAGGAGCAGCATAGAGATCTGTTAATCTGTGTGGAGACAGGGGTAGGTTGGAGGACATGAAGTGGAGCAGAGGCAGCAATTGATGCTTTAGCCCCTGGACATCATGAATTTTACCCAAGCATCCAAGCAAGCAGTCCAGGTGTCCACAAAAGCTTAAAGATGTCCCTTCACTTTGCAAAGGGAGCCCAAACAGATAAAAGTAGGGGTTTCAGTTGCAGGTAGGTCTAGTCTTACACATATATAGGTACTACATGAATAAAAACCAATACGGTATCTTTAAGCCTAGGAGCTAAGTCAGCAGTCTGAAGCTTCTTAGGCACAAACCCATCCAAAATGTTAAGGTAAGAATCACCATCCACAGCTGAATGAGCAGCTGTAGGTATTTCAGAGAAAAACTCTGGGGGAGAAGGCACAGAAGTTTATGGCCCCTGCATTTTGAGTCAGTGATAAAGGCAGTGATTTTGTTGATAAAATATAACATAACTGTAGAAAACTCCCTAGTTAGTGCAGAGGAGGTGGCCAAACTTTAGGGAGCTAGGGAAGACTCAAAAGAGTGTGTAGATTTAAACAGATGACAACGATCTAGGCTATCAGCATCAGGTCCATGAAGGGGGCTGCAGGCTGTCCTGAAGCTTTTAGAGGATCATGGGCTGCAGAGGCTGGCAGAACCTATCCTACTGCATTGCAAAGCAGTCACTGTTAGGCAGCAGCAAGCAAAAACCAAGGAAGAACTGTGACCCTTACGCGCAGAACAGTGTCAGGAAAACTATGTCATGCAAATAGGTGGGAGAAGTATGCACATACTTGCAGATAGTGACACAGCACTTCATTCTCTGGACGTTAACCCTTTGAGGGAAACTCCAAGCAGGAAATAAATACAAGCGGTCCATGCTCATATGAGGCAAAACCTGGGGCTTACTTTAATCGTAGGCCTGGAGATCTATGGCAAATAAGCACAGTACTAGAGTACTGGAGAGTGCCACATGTGGAACCGAGTAATATTTCGCATTTTAGCAAATTCTTCACTCCTTCTACAGGCATACTCCCAAGTAGCCCAAGGAGTGTTCAGGGAACTAGATCACACCAATGATTGTGTCACAACCCAGGCACCACAAAGCACTCTGCGGCTAATAAATCAGTACACTAGGCATCTAGGGAGCAGGGCCCAGTGCCTGAGGGTCACATTACAGGCAAGACCCGCAACCATCAGTATAGCAGGTTTTGGGGATGGCCTCCAAGGTGACTTAGTATTTGCTGCATAAAACTCAACAGCATAACAATGAATCTCAATTGAAGAAAATATGTCTTCATAAAAAGTAAAAAAATGTTTAAAGTGGGTAAACTTTTCTCCTAAGAAAAATAATGTCCATCCTCCTAACACCCAGCAAAAACCTTAAGCATCATGGGAGTGGGAGGGGTTATACTTGGCTGGCCAACAACTTTTTTTGTTACCAGTGCCCAGCTCTTCCTGTAGGCAGCATTATAACCCAAATTGTCCCTTGAATGAATAATAAAGACATGCTATTTTAAGGCTGCAGTGTTCAATATGACTTGCTATGTGCACCTCTGGTTTTCTCTTTTCACATTGCCCAGCAACACTCCTTATAAACACATTACAAGTTACACTGGCACTTAGCTGGTGCTGCAGAGTCAGGTAGTAGCCAGAGAGGGATTTGGATGTCCCACTGCACCACCAATTATGTAAAAAACACTGTCACCATATACAGTGTATGTTATTCTCTGTGGAAATACAGACTTCAGCATGACATCTTGTAGTTTCTTGGAGGCTATATGACAAGAATGAAGAACGTGCAAACACTAACTTAAACTAAATTAAGTAACAACTGCGGTTATGCTGGAGCATCTTATTGACATAGCAGAGTGATTTTTGTTTTAAATATACAGTAAGTACATGTAAGACATTTATTCATGCTCCCAACTTTGGGGATGGCACCTTCCTGTTCCAACATGACTGCACACCAGTGCACAAGCCGTGCGACCTCTACTACTATAAGGTCGCACGACTTTTAACTTACGAACATGTTCGAAAACCCACCGAGCATCGTACGATGTTCGGCGGGTGTGTAGCATGTTCGTACGATAAAAGCCGAAGGGGCCGGTGTGCGCAAGCGCACACTGCCCGTCCGACATTGCAGTCATCGGAAGCCCGCCGCTCAGGGGGGCGCGACTTGCGATCATCGCAAGTATGATCTGCCTGTCCAAGATAATCAGATTGTACGTTTTTTTTAAGTACCTTGCAACCATCGCAAGACAAAAGTCTTGCGATGGTTGTAAGGTGTGTGCCCAGCCTAACACTGACATTTATGATAATTTGAATTCTGAGTGTGGAAGCTAACAAAAGTAGTAATTCCCATGCTGGAGAGGCTGGCACAGGATTTGCAGCTGCCATATCTTGACATGAACTCTCTAAATTTAGGCATTTTTCTTTGGTAAAACTATGGAAGTTACCCATCTTCATCTGTACTGACCTGTATGCTATTCAAGATGTCTTAGAAAAATGGCTTTAGATTCACGTATGTTTTACATTTTTACTATTTGTATACACAAATCTACAAGTACAGGTGAAACTCGAATAATTAGAATATTGTGCAAAAAGTAATTGCAGTAAGTGCTGCAAAAGGGGCCCAAAACAAGTACTGAGTACATATGCATGCTTGTACTTTTCAGAGGTCCGATATTGTTCTATGTACAATCCTTGTTTTATTGATTGCATGTCATAATCTACTTTTTTGAGGTTGTGGATTTGGGGTTCTTGGGGGTTTTTATGAGCTGTAAGCCATAATCATCACAATTATGACAAATCACAGCTTGAATTATCTTGCTTTGCATGTAATGAGTCTATCTCATATATTAGTTTCACCTTTTAAGTTGCATTAGTGAAATAAATGAACTTTGCACGATATTCTAATTATTCGAGTTTCACCTGTAGGGCAAGTACAGGGCAGCTATTCTCAAATACACCCACTGCAGATACCTGGCCAGCTCTTAGAAATACAGAAAATATGCTCATTTACAGAAAACCTAATTTAAAAATGTCCTTAGACACTTCTACGGACAGCAATCCGTTTCAGATCCAGATTGGAAACTAAAATGTGATTGGTTATTATGCAGGAAGTATGGAGTATGACAGTGATCCTTTGTGAGGTGCGCCTTAATTCTTTGGAGAGCGTTTTACACAGAAGTTAGAATAAACTGAATTAAGCTAGTATTAAACTCTAAAACATTTTTTCAAAAATGAATCCAGATCAAACAAATATACATTGCCCAGAAAAGCATTGCTTTAAACTTTTGCACAAACACTTACAATCATCATGTTTCTGCACAACTGGTTCCAAGTCTCTCCGCTCAGCTTCCCTGAACTTCCTGTCCAGTACAAGATCGCAAAGGACAGTGCAGACTCCAGCAACTGTTCATCTACAAGCTTGTAGAAGGGAGGAGAGGGAGCCG
>NW_017306722.1:59006-90357 GCF_000935625.1 Nanorana parkeri | reverse complement strand
GGGAGGGAAGTAGCTTGATTTGCTGTGTCTGTGTGTTTGTGGAGACACACAGCATACTAGCACACACAAGGGTGACTGCATAGCATTTTGCTTGAAAAAGTAGTCACTCTAAAACAGGAAGTTAGGACTAGTGATCAGGGGACCAGCTGATTCTGCAGGAAACTAAAGCTTTTAAACATCAAGAAGCAGAATCCATTGTTAGTGATTTAACCAGCATTTGAAATAGCTAAAAATCCTTTTTTATTCTATAGGGTCTTGGCATTCAGAAAATATATAATGTTGGGGGGTTTTACGTCATTTTCAGGCCTAAAATGTGGAATATAACATGGGTGCAAAAAATGAAAAAAGGGCCTCAGTCATGAAGGGGTTAATATCACTAACTTTCTGATTTTAGTAAATTTAAAGTTATTTACAGTTACAGCTGAAAAACAGCAATGACTAGCACACCAGTTTGTTTCACTTGTTATTGCTCCAACAGCAACCAATCTGATTTGATCTTTTATTTTTCCTGTAGTTTATGCTCAATTATGTAACTTTAGGCTGGTGCTTAGAGTTAGCACAGGTAAAGACATGCATTTTTTTCCTGAAACTATTTATTTAGTGGGGATAACGGGACACTGTAAGGGTTAACTGCTCATTTTGATCTAGTGGCTCAAATAAAAACAAATATACTTACCTGATCCTTGATCCCACCTGGCTGCTAGACCTACAACCACTTCCTTCCTGGTCTATGCCCCACTGACATCATCACGTCTAATGCAGGTCATTCACCTGCATTAGATGTGAGAATACCGATGGACATACCATCGCTGAAGTGGAGGATGAGAGTGCTCACTTCCGCAGGACCGAGGATCAGGTGAGTATATCTTCTAAATTCCAGCCCCAAGACCAAAATGAGCAGTTAACCCTGAGCAGTGCGGGAGTAGATCCACTGCACGGGTTAATTTTTTAAATAATGTGTCCAAAGAAAAGTGACAATAGTGCGGTTTGGTCTCTCTTAAAACAAAAATTTATGATCCTGTTACCAGCAACATTTCAGCTCTTCCAGAATGTCATTGCTAGTACCAGCATGGCTTACCCATTGCTCCTGGTGTTATTGTTGGCTCAATACCTTGGAATTTTTCTAAATATCCACCATCAGAAATAGTTACCTATAGTCACAGCACAAGCAATCCTGGAGTATCACAATATTCAAACCTTTTACAGGACCAGCACAACTGGAGAGAATTCAAAACATTAAAATGGATTCACGCAAGTGCTGGATACAGAATAGAATCCAGCACCACTGCTATTGGGGCCATCAAATCACTCTCCTGGCATGGAGGGGGGTCCACTGGGGAAGCCATGTAACACAAAGGCAGATATGGCCTAACTGTTTTGAAAATGCTCCGTCAGCTGTGCTACAATGCTTGACCCTCATGAGCACGTGAGAAATAAGCATAACATATGCAGTAAGCCCATAATCTAACTGCTTGGGAAAGGTCAGTACTACCTACCGGGAGCCTCCTTTTTTCTGCCCTTACAGCCAATGAAAGTCATACATTTTCAGCCCTGAGCATTCCTAACCAAGTCTTAACTGAGCTAAATAACATTTGTTTCAAAATAATGCATTACAGTGACAGTGTGTCTTACCTGTTTCCATTTTGCCATCTTGGGCAGCAGGTCCTTCAGGAATGACACTCTTAACTTGCAGAAACTCGTCAGGCTCATCTCCCCCAATGATGGTAAATCCAAAGCCCATGTTACTTTTCTTTAGTGTAGTGCTTAAAAAAGTCCCTTTCAACTGTGATGCATCTCGTGTAAAAAGCGGCTTTTCTGTTGTAAGAAAAAACTATGTTTCACACATACAGTAACAGTTTTTGCAATGTGAAATGAGTCAGCAGTGAGAGATTAACATCTCAGAGCTGTGACAGAGCAGAGGTAATTACAAAGTTACTACTCCTGCTTTAATATAAATTAGTTGATCTGATCCTCAACTATGAAATTGACCTTTAAAAACACTTACAAATCTGTTTTGTTTATAATATGGGTTTACATACATGACTATGTTTGCAAGTGACTCCAAGGTTTTAAAATGATCCATTGCAAAGCTGAAATCATATGTACCTCTAAACACCTGGGCCTGTATAGGCTGGGTCCCCAATTCTGTTGTGGGCATGTTGTGCTGTTGGAGCTTCCGTTTTGCTTCTAACACTGGATTCTCAAACTGTGTTCTTCTGTTTATGTGACTGTGAAAAACGTAAACATTATTTTACTGAAGTAGATTCCCAACATATACCAGCTACTTCACACAAGACTTCTAAACAGTAAAATAAGTGCACTGAAAATTGAGGAGTTCATGTAAATAAACTGACCAAATAATTTTGGATAATAAAGTAGCAAAAATAATTATTTTAATGTGAAAAGAAAATCTAATTTAAACCAATAGGCAACAGCTCAGCCTTTGCATCTCTTTCCTCTGGCTTTCAGAAATAAGCTGAACATTATCTAGTTGTAAATTATAAATGCAAACACAGATGATAATATTAATCTAAATAATACTATAGAAGTCAAAATAATTAAAGTGCGACTTTTTAGCGTAAAAAGTGGGAAAGGGTTCGAACATTGGTAAGGCTTTAAATGCTGTCTGTGTGCCTTTTGTGTTTTGCCTGACACCTGTCCCCTAGACAGAAGTGAAGTGAAATCTCTCCAAAAAGGGCACAGACAGCAATAAAAAAACAGGCAAAACTTGTCATTTAATAACAGTGTTTTAATGGGTCTATGTCCTCATTGTAGAGATCCGCCTTTAATTCCTTTTCTGACACCCATTGAACAAATAGGACAGTCAGAGACAGGACGGAGACTCAAAAGTTCTTACTCTTCCCCATTCTATTAAAATAATTTAATGGAATTTGGCATGAACAAAATAGATAAAGAAAAGGCTAAAACAGGAAAAATAAAAATAGTTCTAATCACATTTTGTTAGCATTTGATCTGAGGGATCCAGGATAATAATTATACTGTAAAAAGTTTCCTTGCTTATGCAAAGTTCAAGACCTTAAAAGTGTAAGGCAGTGGTGGGATTAGAGAAGCTTCAAAATGGTCCTTATTTAAACTATTATATGCTATTAATTGTGAACACTTTAAAGCACTCTAAGATAAAGGTATTAAGGAAGCACCAATACTAGTATCGGTATTGGTGCCAATTTTCAGGAGTACTCGTATTCCTAAAAATGCCCCGATACCAAAAACCGATAGCAGCACTTTAATTTTTTTAATTGTTTGGCTGCCTAAAGGGCCCACGCTTGCTGGGGACCTTTCGGCAGCCTTCTTGGGAACCATGCGGCGCCTGCTTACAGCGATTCCACCACCTGCACATATCCCCCTGCTGAAACCCCCCACTCCCCTCCTGAGACCCTCTGCCTGAGACATCAGGCTGGTGATCCGGAGCAGAGTGGCAGCACAACGTATGTAGCAAATTCATAAACGATTATTCTGCATTGCTGTATAATGTATTGCTGGGCTTTGTAGACCTCTATAGTTGATGGTATTTTTCTGCATTGCTGTATAATATATTGCTTGGATTTCTAGTGCTTTATAGCTGGTGGTATTCTGAATTGCTGTATAATGTATTCCTGGGATTTGTAGAGCTCTACAGTTGGTGGTATTCTGAATTGTTGTATAATGTATTGCTGATATTTGTAATCCTTTATAGCTGGTGGTATTCTGCTTTGCTATATAATGTATTGCTGAGATTTATAGCCCCGCTACAGCTTGGAGTCAATTGCAGAGCTACCAGGGGCCCAGAGGTTGCAGCTGCGACCGGGCCCTGGCACTTCACCACTGTCTTAAAATTGCTAGTCTGTATTGTAAGGATGCACCGATACCGTTATTTTGTTATTGAGTACGAGTACCGATTTTTTTTCCTGTACTCGCTGATACTGAATATCGATACCAGAAGCTGGCTTCCTGATACAGGAAGTATCGGGCTAGGCATCAGAGCATTTGGGCAGGTACGAGTGCTCGCCCAAATACTCGGCATCTGCACCGATACCGATACTAGTATCGGTATCGGTGCATCCCTACTGTATTGTCACATGACACAAAAAAAATAAGTATTGGTAATTGGTATCGATGAGTACTTGAGCAAAAGTATCGATGCTCGTACTCAGTCTGGAAAAATGGTTTTGGAGCATCCCTAAAATGTATGCTTTAAGTATGAAGACCGGTATGAAATAAATCATGTAATAATAAAACACTCAATTTATTACATTTATTACATTTTAGTTATATTACTGAATATTGATGTGATTTAGCAGTCTGCCCTCACATCTCTGCAACCTTATCTTTAAGAAACATATCCACGGTTGTTCATAATCATACAAAAGCATCTGTGTTGGTTTACAAGGAATCTAGGAGGCAGAACAAACTGTTCTGTAATAAATGTCAATTTACATTTTATGATTAATTACTTTATTTAGCTAGAGGCAATAATGAAGAATGCTAATGCCTATAATGTCCACTCTTAGGCCAAACAAAAAATGTATTTAACTTATTAGGATTTAGAACAATTATGCCATGACCCAAAGTCACTTATCGCTTTAAGGCAGTGCGGTGACAGCATGCATGACAATAGCCTATAACAGCATAATTTAACTTTCGCGAATTTGGAATACTAAGAACTGCTTTTCTACATGAAACTATGTAATCATAATGTCTATACATTTATACAGTGCAAAACACATACAGCTTACTTACTCGACATAGTACGTGCCATAAATGGGATCATCAATTTTCTCCCAGCCATATGGAAGCTCTGAAATAAATATTTTGGAACACATTTAACTGAAATGCCATTGCAGCAGGTTAAAAACAGTGAGTACTAATATCAGCCCTATTTTCCATAACACAAAGAGGTGGTCTGTGGTCCTAACACACTTCTTGATAACATTGTCAAAATGAATTTCTGGCAGGATCAACAGGTATTTTTTTAATTTTTCAAGCAAATGTAACAAAACACTTTCAATGATATGTTTGTCAGAGCAAAAAAAAAAAAGAAGTTTGTTGTAAGAGCATACAAGAGTATATCTATGTAATCCAGAGCGCTCCTTACAGCTATATACCTATGAAATGATGGATGGTGCCATCAGTATAACAGCCTAAAATGCAGAAATATGACCAGATTTATTAGGACATTGTTAGAGTTTACTTTAGATTGCAGTTTATCTGCCAATGCTAAAAATGTGGCTAGTTCATGAGAACATCCCTGGATAAGTTTGAGCTCATTCATCTGAAAGTATGCTGAAGTAATTAGGTTCTGTAAACATTAAACCAGGGCCAATTAGCTTAACATTGTCCTATCAAAGAGTGACTACCAGGAATTGGCAGCTGGAAGTATGTCGGTTTCCAGAGAGTAACCTTTCTTACTACATCATGGCATGATAATCTACAATACTGCTTGTGGTTAGGTTATAAAACTATACTCTACCTCTGCCTTTCACTTTCCTGAGCTTTGAGAGCAGATATTATAGGACTAGGTCAGTTTAAACAATCGTTTGCTTATATTCAGCCTGTCCACAGGCTTTTGCTCCACGTGCCTCGGATTCACTACAGGAAGCTAAAGATGATGTTTATGTTGCATTGTACTGATTTAAGTATTGAATTACAGTACTGGAAACCACAAACTGCTAGAAGCAGGCTTTTCCTACAGTTTCCCCTGTACCCTGTATGATTCCAGCTTGCCAACTGAACTACTGACATCACAGCACCTGTGTTCTATTGAGATCTACGAGTGCCTCTGCTGAGGGGGTGCTTTTTAGCGGTGGATAAATTCATTATATATATATATATATATATTGCATCGATAAGTAAGCTACAAGGCACTGGAATGTACACCCAATGTGAGTGTGTATACATGAAAAAAAACAAAAACTGAATGTGCCGAGCTACAACAATGAGCAAAAAAAACAAACGCATTAAAATAATCTGTGACTCAAACAAATGTCAGTGAATAAATAATATATAAATCATATGTGAAGTATGTAATGTTCATAACTCTGAAGCTATGTCCATATAAAAACAGCAATAGTGATGAATATTTCTTGTTCCTTCACCAAATGCACCACACCAGATGTAGGGGTGCTCAACTTATTGATAGACCCTTAACCAGGGTAGGGAACCCTCGACTCCAATCGCCCACAGATGTCCTCCAATAATGTAATCAAACCAGCAGACAGATCTGTATATAACTTCTTTAGTGGGGAAACAATTACCTCCGATCTTTATTGAACTGTAGGCCTCCTCAGAATAGGATTTCAATACCAGAATCGTGTTATCCAAAAAGAAAAAGAGTATGATTTATGCTCTACTTTGTAGGCATGTTTTATTTGTGAGCTTGTGGGTGATCATGCACATGCACTGATGTGCATTTACTCTGTTAGTATATACAGTACATATATACATATATATGTGTATATACAGTATATACAGTATACACACACACACGTATAGCTTTTTTTTCCCTTGGGGGAATTGCCCAATTTGACCTTTTGTTGGGGTCTATCAAGAAGGTGAGAACCCCTACAACTGGTGCATTTGGTGAAGGAACAAGACATATTCATCACTATTTCTGTTTTTTTATGGACATATCTTCAGAGTTATGAACATTACAGACTTCACATCTGATTTATATATTATTTATTCACTGACATTTGTTTAGGAGTCACAGATTCTTTTATTGTTTTTTAGTATTGCTCATTGTTGTAACTTGGCACATTCAGTACCCCAATCTGACTTTGGCTCTTTTTTAAGTAGCTTTGGCAATGAAACCTTATTTTTTTTTTATCCTTCTATAATAGGCATGAAGAAAGGTACTGATAGCGCACTGAAATAACTTAGCTGACTTCTCTGTGCCAGTTTGCAGGTCCACATGACGATAAGGATCATTATTTTAGCCATATGTCTGTAATGTTCAAATCTCATTAGACTCAAGACTTGACAATAAAAATTCTTATCCTTGTGAGTTTTCTATGTGAATTGAGCCTTATGTGCTCCACTAGTAAAAACTTCAGATCACTGTGGGACACTAAGCAGGCCACAAACGGTGTCTCTATTTTGGCGCAGCGCATCTAATACCCCGTATTTCGGCATGCTGCTATTACTTCACCTCCAGTTTCAGGCTCATTGACTTTGAAAATTCCCAGGTATGATACTCACTGCAACAAAACGAAGATAAAATGGCAGGCTACACATCAGTTGTTATTAATGTGTTCAATTCACGCACTTAGTTATGCAAAATTTTAGTTATACTCATTGTTTGACTTTTATGCCATGAAGCGAAGCAGTTTATTTTTAATGGGTTTAATGTGTGTAGGGACACACATTTTTTTTTGCTAAAATTCCTTTTTGTATTTTTGTGATTTCTGTAGCAAGCAGAGGTCTGTAGTCAGACTATCTGTATCTCAACAGAAATGTTTCTCTAAGCATAGAGTGAATTTTCTTTGCCATATGTTGTTTTAGCTTGCTCCAGCAGGGTGTGCTAGAGGGGTTCCTGTGTTTTATAGATGTTTAATGCCCTAAACAAATAAGTGGGCCTGGGGAACCATCTGCCCCGTGGAAGTAATTTTTGAGGCCCTGTCTCTCTGACCAGGTCTTGGACCTAGGGATGTAGAGATACAGGTATCTTTGCTTCCGTGAGGTATTCCTGAAGGTGTTGGCTGCTAAACAAAAGAGTGTAAGGTTTAGAGGAACTGTCTCCCACATGCAGTTGTAGTGAGTGACTGCTTGAGTGGGAAGTATACACAGGTCATCCTGCCTTGGAAAATAAAAACTAGAACCTCAATTGCCTAGGAGCCAGAGCTGTGTAAGAGTCCAGCCAGCTTAGTCGGTGTATAGAGGGAATCAAGATAGACTTATGGAAAAATCTAGGAGAATAAGGCCTAGCTTGAGGTTTGAGATCTACTGTATTTTTGGGGATATCCTGATCTATATCTCACCCTCTTTCCCATATTGCCATGTTTGAGTGGGAAGTATATACAGGAAACATTCTATGATTTCCTGCCTTGGAAGATAAAAACTGAGAGACACCACTAGAACCACAATTACCAAGGAGCCACAGATTTGTAAGAGTCCAGCCAGCATAGTCTCTGTATAGAGGAAACCAAGCTGGACTTCTATGAAGATCTAGAAGAGAATAAGGCCTTGCTTGAAGTTTGAGAACTACTGTATCTTGGGGATATCCTGATCTATATCTCACCCTCTTCCCCATATTGCCATGCTCAGTAAACTAGTTTTTTTAAAATTTTTGAACAAACTAAAGTGAATAGTGCCAGTTTCTGTAAATCCTAAGCAAAACACCACACCTGAGACTAAATGTTCTTGAGACTTTATTACCAGGTAGAATGTGATTTTCACAATCTAGTCTCTGATGAGCTGAAAGTCACTATTTAGTCACATCTATTGAATATCAGTACAAAAAGCATTACACATATAGTTTCTACAGTTTAAATATTGACTGTTGTAGTTGGTGATAGGGGTTTCTGTGATTTTTGAGGCCGTCAGTAAAAAATGTTCTCCACTTGGCCATGCTTTTCTGTTAGAAAAAGTGTTGCTGTTAAAAAAAAAGCTGTATGATCCTGTGCAAAAACAGGTTACAGTTTGAGCATCCAGGGTTTATACTAATTTCTTCACATATAAGGACAACAATAATAAATGTGTACAAGAGTAAAGAGCTGTCTTAAAAAATAATTGATTCCTTTAACAATGCAGTTCTGGACAATGAGTCCTGGCCTGAATAATCCCTTAATCATTTTCAGAGAAAAAATGATTAGTTCTCTGTTCTGCATTTTTATTAATTACCATGTTTGGCTTTAATGAATTAAAGATCATTGTTTTTCAAAACCTAGCCTGCTAATGGATCTCACATTGAGAAAGCTATTTTGTAGTATGTCTAAACAGCAATTGCAAAGAATTACACTACTCACTATCAATTTCTCTAAAGAAGGCAATTCTAAATTCATGCTCTCTCACCCACAGTAATTACTCCATTTGTATATTATGTAGAAAAAGGTAATAAAATCCCACACGGTTGTTAGCCATTGCATGCAGAATGACTTGAAGTATATATCGTCTATATATAATGCATTTTATTTTATGTTTATATTACAGTATCAATTGTCATTTTTTCAAAGTCAGGTACTCTATATTGGCATCTGATGAAGAATTAAAGAATATAAACAAAGATTTAAAATATAACTGTACCTGAAAACAATGGGTAACTAAACACAAGAAGGCCAATTATCATTTTGGAGGGCCCTGGATAGCATTCACTATGTGTTAAAAAATACTGTATTACAATTTTCAAGCAGAGCAACACAAGGAAGAAGAAAATTAAATTTTCACTCAACAAATTGCATAGTATAATAATGTGTAAACAACTCTAAACTAAGGGCATTCCAGCGATGTGAAAGGTTAGTTATTTGTCTCAAGTGGTATCCACATCACTTTCTTGTGTGCTACAGATCCCCTTATGTGTACTCAAAGCATTTTGTAGCATAATATACTGGTACTGCACCAGAGACAATTTGTAGCATCTCATTACAGTCTTATTAAATAATGTGGAGATATGGATTCTGGTTAGTCAAGGCAAGAGTACACACTAATGCAGGGACGTGTTTTCTAACAGCCTTGCTCTGCTCCATTTTTCTTTTATTTTAGTGTTTTGACTTATACTGTAGAGCATTGACATAGAGATGATCTGTGTGACATCACCTGCCAATTACTTTATTGAGGTAGTGTTAGAGACTTGTGTTAGTGCTTTATACAGAGAGTCCTGTTTGCAAGCTAGCCAACCCTTAGTCAGCATGTCATTAGCTGGTTGGAACTAGCTTTGATAAAGCAGGGATGCAATGTTCTGGAACCCGTGTTCTTCCGTCCTGGGAAGAACATGGTTAAATGTGTGTAGGGACATATTTTTGCTAAAATTCCTTTTTGTATTTTTGTGATTTCTGTAGCAAGCAGAGGTCTGTAGTCAGACTATCTGTATCTCAACAGAAATGTTTCTCTAAGCATAGAGTGACTTTTCTTTCAAGTCCTATTCAAGTCAAGTCATAATTTTGCCACTTTATAGATCATTGGTTCGACCTCATCTGGAGTACGCGGTCCAGTTCTGGTCACCAGTACTAAGAAAAGATGTCCTTGAGCTGGAAAGAGTCCAGCGGAGGGCAACCAAACTAACTAGGGGTATGGAGGACCAGAACTATGAGACGAGGCTACTAAATTTAAACATGTTCACATTGGAGTTAAGGAGATTAAGGGGGATATGATTTCCATGTACAAGATGTTCAATGGTGGCAGCAACATTAGCGATAAACTATTTAAAATTAACTCCATTACAAAAACTAGAGGCCACCACCTAAAATTGGTGGAAAAAAAAATTCAAGCACAAGGGGCGAAGGGGGTTCTTCACAGTTAGAGCAGTTAGAGTCTGGAACTCACTGCCACAGGCGGTGATTTCAGCAAATAATGTGGAATTGTTCAAGAAACTTTTGGACGATTTTCGAAGGGACCGTAATATACAGGGGTACAAGTACTCCTAAGAATGAGATCCTATAGGTTGGACTTGATGGACTAATGTCTTTATTCAACCTCAAATACTATATATGTTGTTTTAGCTTGCTCCAGCAGGGTGTGCTAGAGGGGTTCTGTGTTTTATAGATGTTTAATGCCCTAAACAAATAAGTGGGCCTGGGGAACCATCTGCCCCGTGGAAGTAATTTTTGAGGCCCTGTCTCTCTGACCAGGTCTTGGACCTAGGGATGTAGAGATACAGGTATCTTTGCTTCCGTGAGGTATTCCTGAAGGTGTTGGCTGCTAAACAAAAGAGTGTAAGGTTTAGAGGAACTGTCTCCCACATATGGAGTTGTAGTGAGTGACTGCTTGAGTGGGAGGTATGCACCAGAGACAATTTGTAGCATCTCATTACAGTCTTATTAAATAATGTGGAGATGTGGATTCTGGTTAGTCAAGGCAAGAGTACACACTAATGCCGGGATGTGTTTTCTAACAGCCTTGCTCTGCTCCGTTTTACTTTTATTTTAGTGTTTTGACTTATATTGTAGAGCATTGACATAGAGGTGATCTGTGTGATATCACCTGGCAATTACTTTGTTGAGGTAGTGTTAGAGACTTGTGTTAGTGCTTGATACAGAGAGTCCTGTGTTTGCAAGCTAGCCAACCCTTAGTCAGCGTGTCATTAGCTGGTTGGAACTAGGTTTGATATAGCAGGGATGCAATGTTCTGGAACCCCTGTTCTTCCGTCCTGGGAGGGGGAATTCCTTTACTTACCCTCCCCCTGGAAAGGGGATGGCTGTGTGAAGGCTGTGTGCCTGGCTTTGGGGCCACCGGGCTAGAGGCTGGGCCTAGAGGTTATTGCCCCTTTGTTTGAGAAAGCAGGCCAGGTAGTTCCAAGAAGATTTTCCTCTAGAGTGATCACTGAAACAGATGCATCAACACTAGTGCATCAGATTAAATACTTCTGGTAGTTGGGACCCATCCAGCGACTGCTGGCCAAGGAGCTGTAGGTGTCTCATGTGAGTTTTGGTTATTTCACCTCCTTTGTCCTCCAGACCTACCAAGTAAAGGGCGGACATATGTACTTCAAGTGTGATCTATCCTGGAGATTAGGAATGTCCTAAGGAGAAAGTCCCCCTCATATTGACAAGACCCCTTTAGGTGAAGTCACTGGTGACTTAAGAACATCAAAACACTAAGGGGTCTATTCACTAAGCTGCCGACGGCAGCCGAGTGAATAACCGACCCGAAGTGAAGTGAGCCGAACGCTGTTCGGCTATTCACTTCAGGCTTGTAGGGCTGATTTCAGCCGTATATCGGCTGAAATCAGCCGTACATCGGGTGGTTTAGTGTGGCTTCGGGTCGGCCAAACATGCTCAGCATGTTTGGCAGACTTGAAGTGTAGTAGAAGTTCAACTCAGCCGATCCAACATCTGGATCGGCTGAGCCGAACCTCTGGCAGGGTACTCGCTGCTGTTCGGCCTATTCTCATAGATGCTGAACAGCAGTGAGTAAATAGCCGAATGCTGCTCGGTGCATCTAGGATCTGATTAGAAACAAAGTGCATGCATATAGTAAAGGTAGAATCCAGCCGCACTCTGTTCCATGCTGAATCTCTCTTTGACTAAGCCCAGATTTTGGTGAAACATGTGAGAGGGGCAGACCCAAGGCAGGACTTAGTGTCATTGATGAGCTTTCAATAAACTGATTCATCATGGAATGGAGTGTGGACCGATTCTTGCTTTACAATATATCTGTTTGGTTGGAGCAAAGACAAACTCTGACCTGGCTGTCTTTCCTCTGCTAAAGCCATGGAGGAGTGGTATATTTCCATATACCTTAGTCTTAGTCTAAGTCTATAGTGCCTTAGTCTAAGCGCATGCAAACACATGCAGGAACACAAGAAAAAGGGATCTGGGAAGCATAAAAGTTGTTTCTACTTCCCAGATAACTTCTCCTGCATTTAGAAAAGCTAAACACAGGGGTGTGGATGAGACAGAGCAGGGATAGGCAAACTCCAGCCCTCCAGCTGTGTTGCAACTACAATTCCCAAGAGACACTGCAAGACTGACAGCCAGAGGCATGACTCCCAGAGGCAGATGCATTATGAGATTTGTAGTTTTACCACTGCTGGATGGCCGGAGTTTGCCTACCCTTGCCCTGGATCCACCTTAACTGGCTTGAGAAAAATGATCAAAGCCTCAAAACGCTTTGCCGCCACCCCAGTCCACACCGCTCCACCTCCCTGAAACCCACTGCTGGTGTTCCCTACCATCCCTGCTACACCACACACCCACAGGATCATCTGCGAGCTGGCTCCTTCCTTCACCCAGTGCCTTCCAGCTGCTGTTCTGCCAGGTCGACTAGTGTGCAACTCCCTCCTCTGCACACAAACACCATCCTGCTCCCTCTCTGGGCAGATAGAAAGTGTTGTGGCTCCTGTTTCACCCACCACCATCCAGCTGCTGCTCTGCCCTGATGGACAGTATTGCTGGACCACCTGATGGGCACCATTTGCCATACACTTATGTGAGTGCAATTTTACATCCTTTATTCAATAAATGTCCACAGTAACACACAATCAGCATGCTGGTCATTTTTTTTATTTGTGCTTACATTTCAAGAGCTGTTTGTTCAAATGATCACCAACCAAGGAATCCACAGAGAGAACGTCCCATACACTTTGTATCAAAAATCATCTACACTGTTACAATGCAAGTATAATGCCATCACCTTTTGCTACATTATCCCCTTGCCATCTGTTATTGCGCTAGGTTGTGGCGCTCTTCTGTTTGTTCCTTTTTTTGCAGTACCACACAGGAGAGCACATTTCTCCGGTTTAAAGACCAACTCCAGACAGGGTTTTTGTTGTTGTTTTAAACTAAACAATAGAGTTTGTAAAAGGTATAATTTCTGTCAGGTATTTATTGGTCTGTGATTCCACTGTGCAGATTTATTTTTACATCTGGTCCATGTGGTACTCATAGAAGAAATGGAAGGAGGGGATGTCATCGGAGAAGGCACGGGCAGCAAAAAAACATTGTCAGAAGTCAGGGGCGGATCACCGCACACGCCAGTAAATCCGCTCACGCTGAGGACATGCACCCTCTCCTCCCGGTGAGCTTCCCGACCGTTTCCTGTTTTTTTTTTTTTTAAAGCTTCATGGGCCTCTAGGTTGTACTTGCCCCCTGGGCTAAAAGTTGCCAGTCAGCCCCTGTCAGAAGTTCTAACTCTTCCCCATTATACTAAACTATGCTTTTTATTTTTGTTGACAGATTCTGTCCCAGTCGCAGCCCCGGATTGCTGGCCACCTGAAGGGTACTGTTACACCGAGACTCTGCTTACACTCCTAGTGTGAGCGCATTTTATTGTTTTTCATTAAAGTATTTGTGGTAATTGCACTATTTTGTGCTGCCCGTCCATGTGCTTCTCTTTTCTGCTAGTGTTAAGCTGCAGTTTGGTTTTACAAGCAATTTTGAAGCCATCTGATGTCAGCTCATATGCATTGTTCACCTGTGTTGGGAGAAGCATACCTCTTCTTTCCTAACCGATTCTACAATCCACCAGTCTCTTCCGTTGTATTTAAAGGTCCTTCTATACAGATCATGGGTGAGAGTGCATTTCTATTGTCACCCATTATTTTGCTGATGTTTTGACTTGCTTTTGTGACGGCTGGATTTCCCTCACATTGAAAACATATCTTCTGAACTTTCTGTTTGAGTCTGCGAGACAGGAAGTGAAGGGCAATCTCCCTATTTAGACACATGGCAAAATAATGCCCCTATTCTACCTAAAAACAGGTTTTGGCCTTATCTATACTTTAAATCTTTGCATTTTTATTTTTTGCATGAGAAATGATGGCAGAAATCTTTTTTGCTATGATAACCTGCTCCACTGTTTTGAGTTCCAAATGTGAAGTGCGCTGTACTACAGATGATCTTTTAAATGCCTCTAAAAATTTGAACTAATTGGAGCTGCATCCATCAGGGCTTTTTTTTTTAATTAATTGTTTCGGTGCAATAGTCTGGCTGAATTTTAAATAATGCAGCTCAAGTAACAGGCACTTCTTCGAATTAATCTCATTAACATGGCCAGCATTGTACTCCATCATATAACACATGCTTAAAATGAATCCCATAGAAAAGCAAAAGCAGCTATTCACCCTTAGTTGGCTTTTGAATATGCTTAATCATTTCAAATTATTTCTTATCAAACTATTCACTGAGGTGTAACGGCAAGATTAAGTGAACTACATTTTAAAAGGACAAAGCATGTCATTCAAATAATTTCATACTTTTCAGGGTGACTGCAAGAAAGCATGACTGCCCTGTCAGAGATTAATGTATAATCATTTAAAAGTGCAACCAAAAGCCAAGATGTCTGGTACCTGAGCCTTTGTCAGGTTTAACCATTAACTGCGTGGTGACCCCACATGTTCCTGAAAGATGTTTAGAAAGCAGACAAAGGTCACCACCTGGATTTAGCTAAGCAAATAGGTCTGAGCCTTCCATTGGATAATTAGTTTAGGTTGAGCCTGTCCTCCCAAAAATGAGGCCAGCTGCCTACCTGAATATTCCCTAAAGACTCGTCTCTTCAGGGAAGCCTATTTCACCTCAAACTTTCCACTGTACTATCACTTTTTCAAACAATTCCTCCCCACACAGCTACCACCTATTGTATCACTTGCCCTTCCATTTTAGATTGTAAGCTCTCTTCATTGCAAGACCCTCCTAACCATCTTGACTTGTATTGTAACCATAATGTCTTCCTTTATATTGTAAAGCCCTGTACAAACTGTTGGCGCTATATAAATCCGTATAATAATAATAATAATAATAATAATAATATAAACCAGGTTTTTCCATCAATGGATTTTTTCCTTCCTTGATGTCACAGGCATATTCCAAGATGACAATGCCAGGATTCATCTGTCCCAAATTGCGAAAGAGTGGTTCGGGGAACATGAGACATCATTTTAACACATGGATTGGCCACCACAGAGTCTAGACCTTAACCCAATTGAGAATCTTTGGGATGTGCTGGAGAAGACTTTACACAGTGCTCCGACTCTCCCCTCATCACAACTAGATCTTGGTGAAAAAATAATGCAGCTCTGGACGGAAATAAATGTTGTGACGTTGCATAAGCTTATTGAAATGATGCCACAGTGAATGTGTACTAAAATCAAAGGTAAAGGCGGTCTAATGAAATATTAGAGTGTGGGACTTTTTTTTGGGACAGGCAGTGTATTATATTACTGCTATGTGAGTGGTAGAAGATCAGTGTTCCATCACCATCTATGAGTTCTCATTACTGCCCTGTGTTTGTGCCTGCAGTGAAATCTTCAACCCTTCATTTCATAATTATTTTATTTAGGCTAGCGTGGAGAAGGGCTTTTATTGCCATTTGTGTCCCCTATGAGGAGAACTCCACTCACTTACAGTCAGTAAAGGAAGCAATGGGACATTTCTCCAATGAGCAAGCAGATGAAGACAAAACCACAATTTTTTATTAGAGTGAGAAAGGGTTATTGACTGACAAGGATTTTATTGCAGTTCCTGCCTTCTTGGTCTGGTGACAACTGCACCCTACATTTCCCGAATGGATGTCACAGGAAGAGAAAACAAGGGAAAATCTCCATAATGGTGTTAGACATAAAAAGGATAATTGAAGAATGTCACCAGCACACCAAATCGATGAATGCATCAAGTGTTAATTTATTGATGTATGCTGTCTCTCAGTTGCAAGCGCTTTCGGGGCCATGCAGGGTCCCCTTTATCAGGCTCAGAGATGGTCATCTCTGATCGTCATCTCTCAATTATCCACACGTGGCAGAACCATCTGCAGTCATTTCAAGCATCCATTTGCAAATCTATATGTGAAGGAGTGCAGCATGTATCCTTTTTCTTGTTCCAGTGAGACATAAAAAGGAGACACCATATCAATTATCCTTCAGGGTCCCTTTCATTTTATTAGTCCAGTACACAATTCAACAGTAACAAACCTGGAAGCAAGGGTATCATTTGAACCCCCAAAACGCTTTGTTTTTTTTATGATACAAGAGCCTAAATAAATTAAAACTGTTCTGCTTTTGGTGCTTTCCTCACCCAGAAAAAGGAAACCTGACATAAATGTTAAAGTGCGACTGAAGCAAAAACTTTTTTCCCCATTAGAGAGATTCACCCTATTTGTCCTGGAAACTGTTATCACTGAAAGTGAAGTAAAATCCTATTTTAGGTGGTCTCTAGAACAGGAATATATGGGAAATCTTCTAATGAGGACTCTAGTTCTGTTGACCCTGCTGACCAGCAGGTATTTCCTACATTTTGGAGAGATTTCCTCCCACTTCTTGTTGTGGCTATGGGACAAGAAGTGAATGGAAATCCCTCCAATGGGACACAGATGGCAAAAAAAGGGGTTATAACCCTCCCTTACTCTATCCAAAACTAAAAAAGGTTTTGTCTTCAGTTCTATTTTAACTCTTCATTAGTCTATTAAGAAACAAAAAGATTGACTGGAGTTGATTTTGTCACATAGTCAGACCAGTTGTTCTACTATATTAAGGGGATTTTTATATTCAACAACCCACACTCAGATAATTTATTATATAACGGTAGTGTTTGCACATTCCAACGAATCCGAGAACTATGCTGGCAACAGCTTAGCCATCAATGGGGCATGCTAGGAAAGGCTCTGGTAATGTCCCAAATACAAGGGGCACTCTGATCACGCCGGCTGGGAGTTGGACAAGGGGCTAAAAATTAATCTTTTAAGGATCCCACACAATGTATAAGTTCTGCCATAGTCAGCACATCAGTATGTGGAAGGATTCGTTCACACCACCAAAATGGCAAGTGTAGCCCAAACGCAAGACAAGGCAATTTGCCTTGCCATGGATAGTGACAGTTAAAACCACTGCTTTCCAGTGGTGTGCACTGCAGTACTTTTTTAGAAGTGCACCGCAGTCAGATGTGGTGCAACCGCATTGCACCACGATGAGCCCATAGAACTTAATAAAATGTCACTCAATAAATGTTCCAACTAAAAAAAAAATAAGAAACAGAGCAATGTGGCTCAAAGAAAGAATTGGTACTGTATGGGCACACACACATCAGCAGCCATGCGGTTGAGCACAGCTGATGATGTGAACAAACCCTAAAGGTGAACTCCAGAAATATAAAATAAAATCAACCATTTCAGGCATGTGTTCATTACAAAAGTAATTGATTGTATTTTAACCTGAATTTTACCTGGGTTTGACTTGGTGCAAGCCTCTTAAATCCTCATTTACAGCAGAGCTCATATTAGGAGGAAAAGCAGCACATGAAGCAAATCAGTTATGCTGCAGTTCACAGGTGCTGACAGGAAGAGATGGCAGGGACAGGGAGGTGAGCTCATCACTGTGCTGCTTCTTCACTGCCCAATCACAGGCTGGTGGCAGGGTCAAGATGTATTTTCTAACTGCTGTAGAGAAAAGTCAGGTCTCCATGCTGGCTGTGCTCTGTGGCAGGGCTGTGTAAATACTGGAACATAAACTAGCTCTCATATCATGTATTACATCTGTATATTTAGCGGTTTGCCTGGATCATAGCTTAAACTAAAACAAAATCATTCGTTTTTAATGATCTAAACCGACTTTCTGCCCAAGCATTGTAGTGTACTGCTCATTTATATAAGAACATTTATATAAGAACAAAGTGAAATATGTCTATAAGGGTTTTTTAATCCAAGACAGCCTACCATTAAATGAGTATGTAGAAAAGCTTTTGCAGCCATCTGATGACAAGAAATATGTACGTGTTTGGGAGGTAGTTTTTGCTTCATTTGATTTGTTATGCCATCTGCCAAAATTCTTTATCTCTATACATGTCTATAATGACAGCACCAAGAAGAAAACGTGCATCTGCTGTTTGCGCAGTATACAAATTACATATTTTGTTTGCATTCATATGAGGACTTTGCAAATTTACTGCCCACTTAATATGCCAATTTGCCAGTGATAAAATAGAGGATTTGGTTATGTTAGAAGTTTTCAATTTGAGTCATTCTAGATAAGTGTCAGTTTCTCCCTGGTTTATGACATAACTCCTGCTGTAACGGCTCAGTAGAGAACCACCATATGCATTTTCTGCTGCAATCACTAATGAAATACCTAGCTCATTATCTCTTCAATATTTATACCTTACAAAGCACCCAACATCTGCTTCAACTTGTTTTATTATTTGAAACATGTGTCCTGGTGCATATGTACAGTAATGTTGTTTTGATACGCTAATGACATAACACAGAAAAGTCATAGTTTCACCTTACAAAATATGCAAGCCACAAAACTACCTAAACGGGGGCAATTCAATTTTGGAGGGCTTAGGAGAACATTTACAATGTAATTATAGTGCAGAATTGTAATTACAATAGGTGGAACACATAAGGATACATTTACACTATATGTGAATGCATGCACCTTTTAGACATGATTAACATATAAACCAAAGAAGGAAACATTTGCCTATTAACCCCCCCTCCCCCTTCCCCCCAGATCCAGGGTTTCTGGTAAAATTAGTGTACATCTAAAAAATACCTATTTAAAGATGAATTCTGGTATACTCTTCTTAATTCATTCTTGGTGGGCTTTGTGTATTTCTTTCAGATGTGTGCAGTAATCCAGTGTGAAACTGTGTCTCTGTACAGGAGCTTCCTAAAAATAAATACCAGTCACTGCTGCCATCTCTCATTGTGCAGGGTGACTGGTCTTGTATTCGCCCCCTCCAGTAGTTTTCACTCTGTACAAGCTATGAGAAGCACAGTGATGATGTCACCACTACTTTTATATGGTAAAATCTGAGTTTCCGAAGACAACTTCAGGTTACAATTTCAGATGTCTGTATACTTGCACATACAGTATATACACTCAACCATGATCACAATACATGATTAACATGTACTGTGAAGAACCAATTCAGTTAGCTGGAATGGGACAGCACAAGTCAGCGGACCAAAAGTATTTTTGGAATCCAAAATGCATCAAGTGTAAACTGGGCCAATCATTATTTATTATTTAAAGAACTGCATTTTCTGTTCTGGAAATGTAGAAAAAATATAGGTTTGTACAACTAAATCTGAACACCCTGGTTATATTTCTATGCAAGCCTTTACAATTCTGTATAGAACATTAGACATGAGTAGGTGGAAGTTAATCAAACCAACATTTTGTATATATGTCTAATAGAATAAGTCTATTCTAAAAATAAGCCTTTTACTAGTCTCCAGATAGTGACATATTTTTTGTCCTCCCACATTTTGCAGTGGCCTACCATAAAGGGTTGTGGTCATCTTGTAATCAAGACCAGTGACCCGAGTCTGAAGTGCATCCAGAATTTATTGCAGTAGTGCAGCACAGCATACAGTGCTATTTTTTTTTCAATATCAGCATTATCATGGGCCTTGTGAGAGGCTCATGTTATACTTCTCTTTTCAATTGCCCCTTCTGACCTTAGAATCACACAAGGAAATAAGTGATTGAAATAGAGCTAGTCATAGTTTGTAGAAAATGCCTGGCACTCAGCAGCTAGGAAATCACACCTCATTCATCTCCTCTTATAATTCTGACAGACCAGTAATAAGTCTGTATCTATCAATAAGGTAGCACAGTTCCAGCATGCAATCTGAAGAGTGTTTATTAATAGTATATCAAGAGAAAGAGGGAAAACACTAAAAGCAATGATGCATTGCACAAATACGCATATTGTTTTTTCAATAAATAGATGCATAATAAAACACATTAGCCAAATCACAAAGGTAAAAAAACATAAACCATTTAAAAACACAATGAAGGGAATTTATCAAAACTGGAGCAGACAAAAACTGGAGCAGTTGCCCATCAAACTGAAGAGAGAAGCTGATTAGTTGCCATGCACATCTGCTCCAGATTTTGTTTTGCTTTTGAGAAATCCCCCCAATGAATCCCAAGGAAAACATGATGGATCCCAATACATAGTTGAGTATTAGTAATTATATCTTCCAATAACTGGTGAAACCAAGTACACCAGTGTGCATATGTTTGTTAGATACAGTACAGCTTACAGGTTAAATTATGTTCACATAACATGGAACATATAAAGTGTATAAACAATATAAATTAAGAGCAAAGAATGATAATGGAAATGCACAGCATATAGTGATTGTTGTCCTGGCTAATGCTCAGGAACTGACAAATTGGCACCTCCACAAAACCCTTTACAAGCCTCTGAAGCCTGTAAGAGGTTTTCAGATTTAGTTGATTGAAAACTCCACTTTTCAAAAACGAATATCATACAATATTTATTTTGAGATTTAAGGTTTATTAAAAAGTTACCTTTCCATTTTTTTCTGCAGATGCTTTGATTTTCTAAAATTGCCAATAAAAAAAAGATGCTTCAGAAATCATATCATTGCTTAGAAATCATATTCATAACTGCTTTTCCCAGACATCTGCACAAGCATAAGTCATTTCAGGCATGCTTTTCAATTGGAGTTTCATTTTTGGGGATACTTTTTGTTAATCTCTTTCAGTTCTAAAGGGATGATCCTTATATATTATAAACACTATACTGATCACATGGCAATAATAAAAACCCATTCTCAGTTAGTATGAGAAATGACATGATACAAACATTTCCAGAAAGAGAAGGGTATGAATCTGTAAGGTCCCTTTCACACAGCTCTGCCTATCAGATTGGAAGCCCAATGTTAGACTATGGGCCGCCGGATCTAAGCGGACGGACATCTGCTTACATCTGGTTACCCCTGACTCTGGCCAGCTGTGATAAAACAAACAGATCAGAGTTTCATTTTACCGGAGCTGATAATGCCTGATCAAGAGTAATCTGATGCAAACAGACGCAAGTCTGTTTACATCCCATTTCCCATAGACCGACATGATAGGGTAATTTCAGGTAATTTCATCACAAGATGGAGGAAAAAGCTGGACGGACATGGATGTAACAATGGTGACATCCATTCTGCTCAGCAGGGGATCCGTGCATGGATCCCCTCCAGATCGAACCGTGTAAAAGGGGCTTATACTTTTTTCCTAAAATCTTTACACTATAGTTTACAAGGGTGGAATTGTTTTTTTCTCAACAAATTATAAGTTTCACAAAACGACTTTGCTTTATTAGAGCTGTACATTGAGTAAAACACATATATCATGCAAAATAGCTGTGGGTTCTTTTTATGAGAAAAAGGTACACTGAAATTTGCATAAACTAGTGAGTAGCTTTCAATTTGAAAAACCATGAGGCTAGTTTTTCTTTTAAATTGTGAACAAAAGTGGATTTTTGAAACAATTGGGCACAAACACCCAGAGAACTGGAACACGCCTCTGAATTGGGATGCAACTGCAAAACTAAGAAAAAAAAGGCATTTATTATAAGTAATTATTTTCATCACTATCATAGGGGCACAATAATCAGAATTTTTTTTATTTGACATATATCAATAAAATTCCAAGAAAGGACTATAAATAGCTGAACATTTCATACTAAAAAGTTACACTTCCTCTGAGAATCCCCCCCAAAACATCAAAACATTCTTCTATAAAAGAAGGCAGAGATCCCGGCCCCGGATTAATTCCCCCCAATAAGTCTTAACCATTTTTGTACAAAAAGCATCCAGGATCTACATTATTGCTACAGCTTTCCACCTGCAACCAGGATAATCTCTTAGAAGGAGTAGATGATACAAAATCAATGCGATGAGGAGACTGGAATGTTGCATTCAGCGTTTGGGTCAGCATGATTTGAATGGGCCACAATAGGGACCACAACGATCCTTATCACAATCCAGTATACCCCTCTCGGCATCCGTAGAGAGAAATACCAGATATCAGAGGCTTTCCTCGTTGCTAGGTTACCAGCGGGGAGGAGATCATTCTCCTAGCAAGTGACTATCACCCTGATGCGCACGCATACCCGGAAGCCCTCTACGGAGTGGCTTCCGGCTTGCTTAGACAACAGCCTGGAAAGGATTATGCCGGGCGCCTGCGCCGCAACATCACGCATGCGCCACGAGAAGTCTACACCGCCACTCAATGACTGGAACGTGGAAGTCCGGTTACTTCGAGTTGGCGGCGTAGGGTATATAAAGGGAGGGATGGCATGGGGTCACTCCAGTGGAGATCACTATGGAGGCATGCAGTTAGCCTCACACCACCAGGTAGGAAAGCCATATTTCTTTATATATATCCACAATCACTAACATGGGAGGGATCCAAATGGATATTGGGTCATGCCCACGCTGTCGACCCTGTGAACTATGGGGGCAGAGGCCAGTATAGCTTAACAATTGGGATACAAGACTTAGAGAGCACCCCCACTAAGGGCATAATTTGCTTGGCTGCTAATTCATATGGACACGGATGGTGTCAGAAACAAGGATAGGGAATTCTATGTTTGTTTTTGTTTTGGTTTCCTCCAATGATTCTATGTGGAGAAAGGAGAAACTAAGAACACGTTTAATACTAAGGGGAGATGGATATTAAACTATGGAAGTCCCTTGTAGCTTCCACTCACTAAAAATGAATATACAAAAGACACCCTATATACCTTATAACACAATGGATCTGTTCCATTCTTATTGTTCGCTTTTGCTTTCTGTATTTTTGGTTTGGTTTTATTTATCTTTGGTGTTTTATATATATTTTATTTTTTTCTGTTTTCCTTTATTTTTCTTTTCTTCATATTTTTCTTTTCCTTTCTCTTGACATGGAAACTCCGTTTCATAGAGAAACCATATAAGCACATATACATAATGCTAATTCAGACACACACTATTCACACCTAGCGGTGACCTCACATAACCTAGGAGATGGCCGTTATGAATTACCAAAATAAATTGAACACATACACACTGGACACCATGGCTAGACTCAGATGATAGGACCCAGACTAGGAGTGTGACAGGATAATTGATGACAACCATTACATACACGCCCTACTCCTATCCAACAGGGAGATTGAATAGGATTACATTAATATCAAGCCGGGCCTCCTCTCAACATACCTCACCTTGGATAAAGCATCACAGTGAAGTTGGCTGGACGACTGGATGCCGTCTCTCTTTGTGTAACCCTGAGGTCCCAGGTGTGACAAAGGTGGCGGTGGGGTCATCTAGCTTCCGCTCTCTGGATCCTCCAGGTGTTTCCCTTACCTCGCAAACTAACCCTGCATGGTGAGTACTCAATGACCAGATCCATGGAGATTGACTGTATGCAACAATCTGTTTAAAATAGACCACATATATAAACCTGCTATTGCTTTTGACACTGTTGACCACCCGCGTCTTACCATCTTGTCTTGAATTGTATTGTAACTGTAATGTCTTCCTTATATTGTAAAGCGCTGCGCAAACTGTTGGCGCTATATAAATACTATGTAATAATAATAATAATAATAATATCTGTGATCCTAACCTAATGTATGTCTAAACAAGGTAATTTCTTCATTGTCAGATCTACTTTGGGTCCCCTGATGAAGCCACTGGCGAAACACGTTGGGACCTTTTAAGATAAGCCACCATAGGGGCAAATATATTGTTGTTAACTCTGTGATCATTATCATGTCATATCTAAACACTTGGATTATATCAATATGTATGTACTAAACAAGTGATCATATGTATACAAAACAAATCCAATGCAGGGTTTTGATAGATATATGAAATGCATCGATTTTTTATTTTATACAAACTACAAAATAAAATTTGATATATATTTTTAGCAAATCTCTCTTGGATGGTCAATTACACCCCTCCAGAAACCCTATTACTTTCTATTTTTTTCTTAAATGCATCTACCTTAGGGGGAGAGGTGTTAATTAGGTGCCCACAGGGAGGCAACCCACGATCTATAAACATGATTTGAAGCTAACAAGAAAGAGATTACAAAGTCATTTGATTGAGTATACTTTCTAAGACCTGGAATTTGGGGAAGGGGCACATGGTAGGCAGGAGCATGACTGCACCTTTAAATTATACTGTAAGCAGATATAAAAAAATGCTATTTAATGCAGGTATGTAATAATTAAAAAATGTTATATTTGTATATACAAAGGAAGTTGTCTTCATATCCTTGTGCAATAACCTGCATTGCAGCAGTAGGACAGAAAGGGAGGACCAAGAGCCAATGAGGTTTTGTTTTTGCTTTTCACAAGGCTGTCAAGTCTAGCTGTTGTTTAAACATTTTGACTCAGTATTAGGGATTCCTGCACATAATTCTCGAAGACTCTGTTTTCTAGTGGATACCTTGGTTTAATATTTTATACCTCAACTTGAGAACATACTGGGAGGTTGATTGGTTTTGCCCCAGTTGAGCCTAAAATGCATGTCTGAATGACTATGGTAGGAACATTAGATTGCAGGCTGTAGATTGTAGGGGAAATATATTGGAGTTGCGAGAGGGTATCAAAAAGAAATGCCTGTTTCATCTGGTGTTCATGTGAACTATAATAAAATGGTATGATGTATGATACATATACATATATATATACAGTTGTGTGAAAAAGTGTTGGGCCTCTTAGGGATTTTTCATTGTTTTGCATGTTTGTCACACTTTAATGTTTCAGATCATCAAACAAATTTAAATATTAGTCAAAGATAACACAAGTAAACACAACATGCAGTTTTTAAAAGGAAGGTGTTTATTATTAAGGGAAAACAAAATCCAAAGCCACATGGCCCTGTGTGCAAAAGTGTTTGCCCCTAAACCTAATAACTGGTTGGGCCACCCTTAGCAGCAAGAACTGCAATCAAGCGTTTGCGATAACTTGCAATGAGTCTGTTACAGCGCTGTACAGTAATTTTCATCCACTCATCTTTGCATAATTGTTGTAATTCAGCCACATTGCAAGGTTTTCGAGCATGAACCGCCTTTTTAAGGTCATGACACAGCATCTCAATAGGATTCAGGTCAGGACTTTGACTAGGCCACTCCAAAGTCTTAATTTTGTTTTTCTTCAGCCAGAGGTGGACTTGCTGGTGTGTTTTGGATCATTGTCCTGCTGCAGAACCCAAGTTCGCTTCAGCTTGAGGTCACGAACAGATGGCCGCACATTATCCTTCAGGATTTTTTGGTAGACAGCAGAATTCATGATTCCATTTATAACAGCCTCCCAGGTCCTGAAGCAGCAAAACAGCCCCAGACCATCACACTACCACCACCATATTTTACTGTTGGTATGATGTTCTTTTTCTAAATTGTGGGGTTACTCTTACGCCAGATGTAATGGGACACACACCTTCCAAAAAGTTCAACTTTTGTCTCGTCAGTCCACAGAGTATTTTCCCAAAAGTCTTGGGGATCATCAAGATGTTTTCTGGCATACCGGAGACAAGCTTTTATGTTCTTTTTGCTCAGCAGCGGTTTTTGTCTTGGAACTCTGCCATGTAGGACATTTTTGCCCAGTCTCTTTCTTATGGTGGAGTCATGTACACTGACCTGAACTGAGGCAAGTGAGGCCTGCAGTTCTTTGGATGTTGTTGTGGGGTCTTTTGTGACCTCTTGGATGAGTCATCGCTGCGCTCTTGGGGTAATTTTGGTTGGTCGCCTACTCCTGGGAAAGTTCACCACTGTTCCATGTTTTTGCCATTTGTGGATAATGGCTCTCACTGTGGTTCGCTGGAGTCCCAAAGCTTTAGAAATGGCTTTATAACCTTTTACAGACTGATAGATCTCAATTACTTTCTTTCTCATTTGTTCTTGGATTTCTTTGGATCTCAGCATGATGTGTAGCTTTTGAGGATCTTTTGGTATACTTCACTTTGTCAGTCAAGTCTTAAGTTGTGTCAGTCAAAGTTATGTTTTAACAGGGGGGCAAACACTTTTTCACACAGGGCCATGTGGGTTTGGATTTTGTTTTCCCTTAATAAAAACCTTACTCTAAAAATTGCATGTGCTTCTGTTTTTTAAATTGTACCAAGTGAATCATGAATTAGAGGTTGAAACAAAAAGCAGTAATTGAGTTTCTGACGAAAGGGGGTCATTACACTGTTGAGATCCATACAAGCCTGAAGAATGTGTATGGTGATGTAATAATTGACATGAGCAATGCTAAGCATTGGGTAAAAAAGTTTAAAAAGGTAGAAACTGAACTTAATAAGGCATTGCATGACACCATTTAAACTCTTCATATCCAAAGAAGCTCATGTGCCAGATCAGCACAAACCTGCCAGATCATGATGACCGTGTTTTGGGAGGACCAAGGTATCATTCTCATGGACTTTTTGCATAGCGCTGAAACAACCAAAAGTGAAATCTACATTGGTACACTCTCAAAGCTGAGGGAAGCCATCTGGAAGATAAGACCACAGAAAAACTATCATGACATACAGCTGCACCATGATAATGCACGCCCACACACCTCCTATGCCACCAGTCAGGTGACTGCCACAATAGACTGATAAGTGGTCCCTCACCCATCCCACAGGCCAGATTTGGCACCATTTCACTTCTACCAAACATTTTTGTTTGACCTACTCTTCAAAAGTAAAGTTTTTTTTTTCATTTTTCCTATGATTTACATCATAGTGCATTAAGCAACAACAAAAAGAGAAACATTCCTTGAAATAAATAAATGGGCTAACATTGATGACCTTCTTCTGAAAATGCAAGTTGCCAGGCTGTTATGCTAATCTCCTGGCCCCTATACTTTGTGCTTCTGAGCTGGAACAAGCACGCAGGCTAAAAATATAGCAGTGTGAATGGGCCCATATAGTTTCCCTTTTACACTGCACTGCAGCACATAGATGTGAACCAACACCAAAGGCGAGAATGAATATTCCATTCAAACCACATTGCACACATTGCAGTAAATACAAGCGTTTTGCTGCATCAAAACAGACATGTGTGACTAGGCTGCTTATCAGAAGGTCCTCGTGGCAGCCAGGCACTTAGCATTTTCATCCGAAGTATTTAAAAATGGCTGCTTCCATGTTTATCTAATTAAAGATTTTGTTTCATTTCTAATCTTTTCATCAAATTTTCATTCCAAATGAATTAATCTGATTTTCATTCTTTAAGAATATTTTAGCACAATCTATCTGAAAGCTGAAGGAAGCAGAACACATTTTTAACTGAAAATCAAATTCTGAATATGCATCAGGACATCATATATTTATTCATGAGACAGGGAAGATCATGTGGCTTAGATGCAGATGATATATCTGGTACAGTTTTAGTATAGTAATTAATCTAAATCGCAACTCACTTTAACACAGATCCGAAGTAAATGTTTCCTCGAATAAATATTTTTACATAATTATTCCTAATTTTTCCATGTGTGTGTGCGTTAGGTGGCTAAAGCATCCATTTTAGAGGATTTAAAGATAAAACAGCAAAACCTTATATGTCAGACCACAACCATCTTTATTCCCTCTTTATTACATAGACAGAAACTCAGACAAGACATTTGTGATTTCTCCGTTCTTTGGCTTACACAGGTCCAGGAAGTGTCTTTCCTTTTTGGGGGGAGAGCTAGCTTAAAGTATAATGAAAGGCAATTTGTTTTTTATTCAGATAAGAGGGGTAAGTGGTTAGAACCTCTGACAGGTTTATATTTCTATCTGTGTCACGGTTAGGGAGAATGGCCCTCTCTAATTGTCCTGATCACCAATGTCACTGGGAAAAATTTTGAGTTGCCAGTGGAACAGGAATGGAGGCAAGATCTTCCAGTGCAGACACTTGTGAATGGGGTCTTAGATAGTTTTCACAGGAACACCAGGGCAGAAGCATTTCAGCGTGGTTTTCGGGCAATTTTTGAAAGGGCATTTTTGGGCATTTTAAAATCGCGTTTTAGAGCTTAAACGCAATTACAAGCACCCAAAAACACGATGATGAGAGCGTTTCCATTGATATCTTTATGGAAAACATGCTGATCAGTGCGCAAATAGTAGCTCAGGGAGCATTTTGGGCGGCAGGCGATTCGGATCGTACGGAGCCTTGCGATTGCATGAGCGGTCCCTATAGGAATGTATGGGGTTGTTCATGTCGGTGGTTCAGCAAAGACAAATCCACGTGACCAACCGTCCTGGTGTGAACTAAGGGTGGATTTCAACTCACACTGGAAAGATATACTCTTACTTACAGGACAGGAAGTGAAAGGAAATCTCCTTAATGACACACAGCTGGCAAAAAAATTTACCTGTTTTAACCCTCTGTTACTCTATCCAAAATGAAAAAATCTAGCTTTAGATATACTTTTGCCAAAGAGAATGATGGTAACCCAAAATGTTCTAGTGGCATATAAGAGTGAGCCTACGGGGTTGATTTACTAACCTCATAAACACACCACAAGCGTGTATACACCTCTGCAGTGTGTTCCCTCCCAGCATGATCTATGGGTGAAATCTAAACACCTTTGTAATGTGTACACACCCAGCAGGTGTGTTGTGCAAAGCCGTGAAGGAATTCCAAGGTGATGTTGGGTAAATTAGCTCTATGTTGTGTTGCTTGCGTTGATGAATGCAGCAATGTAAATACATGAGCTAACCATTTTTGTCTAAATTGTGAAGCAGCATTATATATGCATCATGTGCATGATTTTTCCATATATGGCATTAGTGGAAATATGCTTTTAGAGACTTTTTGGTTGATAAATACGTTTTGCTGTGTGAAAATCACACACACCTGGTGTGTGTGTGTGTTTAGGTTAGTAAATCACCCCTTACATCTCAGTAATAAGATCACTTTTTGCTAAAATCTTTACATTGTAGTTCACCAGGATGGGATTCTTTTTCTGTCAGCAAAATGGAGTTGCACATAAATGTTCCCCTGCTGTGTTAGTAATGTGACTTCCAGCATGATAGGACTCTGTGCTCCTTACTTATAAGGAAGAGGCGTACTGAAATGTGTGCACTATTTCCTCAAATGCTGCTTCTGGCTTGCATAGAGTTTTAAGCAGACTAGCAAACATAAAACAAGTTTTGTACCTGCCTTTTGACCAGACAAAACTTTATTTATTTATTGAACCATGACCATGTATGTGTGTTTGACACTTGTAGTGCCAGACAAAAATGCAGCCTTTCCATAGATTTAAAGTGGAATACAATACTGTACTGTTTTATATAGAGTTGGGAAGGGTTAGATCTTCTGATAGTTTTACTGTGTATTGATGTGTGGATTCCTGGTACAGAGAGATCTCTTCATTTCCTGTTCTGTTGACACCCAAGCCATTGATTTGAGTTGAACTTTCTATTTCCCCTCTCCAGAGTGCATTCTCCTTATTTTCTTGTAAGAACCTATTAGGGTCTGATAATCGTGTCATTGGCTGTCTAGTGGAGTCTTTAAAGGAATATAAAGACATCTTCCCACAGACAGCAACTCCATGAGTTTTTTATTGCTGTTTGTGTCTTCCTTTTCCAGACAACATGTCCCCTGTTGCCTCAGAAATAAAAATAAAAAAGTCAAGTGAAATCCTCCCAGCGGAGTTACTGACAGCAATGAAACAAAACTGACAAGTCAGAACTCTTCCATGCTCTATCCAAGACTAAAAATAAAGACCAACCTCTGACCACATGACATGGCTACTTAGTTATATGAAATATGCTAGGAACCATTTCTTTTTATGAATCTTCACATGTTGATTAGAACTGCAATCAAATGCATACTGCAGTAAATTCCCCTACTCCAGCCATATGCTCCTTTTCAGAATCTCAAATGCTGTGTTGCTCTAGTCTACCACAGCAAGTAATTAAATCCTATTAGTTACCAATTAATGGAAACAATGTGCATTAACAGATGGAGATGCATATCATTAGAAGATTCCAGAAAAATAGTGAGGTAGTAGCCTCTCACATAGAACTTGATTATTTACTCTTAGATTACTATATCATTTTGCTGCCCCATTATCCAGCAGTAACTGGCATGGCAATTAAACCTTGCTACCATAGTAAGTACATTCCATAATTTTCTTTTTGCTCAATGGTTTTATGCAGGCATCTGAATTACTATGTGCTGAACGCACCCAAAAAGCAAAATCTCCAAGCAACTTTACAAATCTTTGACACGCGTTATCACAGGCCTCCACCAGTCTGCACACTATTTTTTTACTCTAAAGGTGGCCATACACTTTACAACCATCGCAGGACCTTAGTCTTGCGATGGTTGTAAAGTACTTAAAAAAACGTACGATCTGCCCATCTTGGACAGGCAGATCGTACTCTTGATCATCGCAAGCCTGCCCCCCTGAGGGGCGGGCTTACGATGAGTGTAATGAGGGGCGGGCTTACGATGAGTGTAATGAGGGGCGGGCTTACGATGACTGCAAACGGGCAGTGTGCGCGTGCGCACACCGGCCCGTTCGGCTGTTGTCGAACCAGCAGGCCAATAACTCGCCGAGAATCGTACGATTCCCGGCGGGTTTTCTAGCATGCTGGTTCGACAGAAGACGCGCGACCGTACAGTAGAAATGGTCGCACGCCTTCCATACACTGCACGATTCTCGTACGATCACGGGATTTCCCGCGATTCTCGTACGAGAATTGTGCAGTGTATGGGCACCTTTAGCCTGACTGTGCATGCAATGTAACTACAGACTATGGAGTTAATTTACTAAAGGCAAAAAGGCTGTTAACTTTGCAAGGGATTTTCCCTTAGCTTAGTGAATGAGGTGAAGCTCTGCAAAATACTTTTATTTTTATTTTTCTTGCACATGATGGGCTTTTCTTTGCAAAGCACATTTTTATCTTATTTTTTTTAACATAAGGGTCCTTATTGAAGTTTGATAAATTTGTGAACTGAGCCTAAGGAGTGCAAGCAAGGAAAAAGCATCTGCTT